>NC_132892.1:22971454-23168954 GCF_030463535.1 Salminus brasiliensis | reverse complement strand
TCAGTTGGTGATCAACATGGTGGCCTCCAACATCCATAATATACTTAGAAAAGCATATGATGGCATGGTATATCATCATAATCGTGATACTGTCCACTGTTAGTTCAGTCATGCATCTTCATTCTGGTTGCTTTCAGTGTCCCAGTGTCAGCGGGTGCATATCTTGACAGGCAGTGAGTGTTGTAGTGAGAGTCTGCAGTCAATGGACATATCAAGTCAGATCGGCGGTGTTTTGGTCACAGCGTGCTGTAAGTGACTGAGTGAGGAGATTGCAGGATTGTCTTTTTGCAGGATCTTCCTTCATGCTTAGCCTGGCAGTTAACTGATGAGTTGAGTCAGGCAGTGTTGGTGTGAACGCTGGGAGATGATGTTGCAGTAGAACTAACTGTGCAGGAGTCCAGAAGTGATGACCCCTGCTGTAGTTGTTGACAACGCTGTCAGATGTGCATTTCGACCCGTAGTGACGGTGTCAGGGCGCTTTGATTGAAGCTGAACTGACACGAGCCGAGCTGGCCCATTGCCCTGCATGCTCTTGTTCTGATCTTGAAGTATTCATTGGTTCAAGGGTCATTCAAGGAATGATCACCAGCTGCCTTGAAAAGTGTGACGCACTGAATTTACTTGAGTTGGATGTTGACACAGAGTTGTTTTCTTTTGGCAGTAACTGTGTGCATGTTAAATACGGCCATCAGCCGTTAAAACTACTTACCTACAGTTGTGTAGGTTTCCCTTGTGCCAACAAACAGCCCAGACTCCTCTAAGGATGGACTCCACCAGACCTTTGCCGGGGGTCCTGTGGTGTCTGGAACCAAGACACCTACAGCGGACACTCTTAAGTCCTGTAAGTTGTGAGGTGGACATCCAAGGACCCATGACCCTGTCTTTGGTTTACTGGTTGCCCTTTTTTGAACCACTTTTGGTTGGCACTGACCACTGCAAGACTTTCACCCGGTTTTAATGTTTTGGCAGATATTATGTGCAAGTTGAGCAAGTCAACCAAATACATTCCTTTTTCTGCTGTTGTCCACAGAAGCTGAACATTTGAGAGTGTTGAAAGCATGTATGTAGTCAAGTTTGTGTGACTAAAAATAATATCTTTTAAAATAATTACTTTATTCCTAATACTTCATTTTTAATAATTAATTCATAATAAGGAGTATAGATCAGCAAACCTACAGAGGACTGTATGACGTCTGAACTGATCGGACAGCACCTGTAGTCTTAAAAAAGTTTTTCAAGGGTTCCTTTTCTAAAGGCAGTGGTTCCATACAGAACCATGTCAACCCACAGAACCGTTTGGATGCTTCAGTAGTTTTCTTTGCTTGGTTGCAGAGTCTTTGCATTGGTGGAAAACCTTTTAAAGACATACAGAACCTTTTAAATGGGGTTAAAATGGTATCATTACAAGTCAAAGAACCCGGTACCATCCGTGTTTATCAGAAACGAGTGGATTCCACCAGCGCTGCTGTTGCTGGGCACTGTTTTTGCTCCATATATTCTCCTTCCTCTCTCTCTCTAGGGAGAGCAAGAGACTGTGAGAAGAATCTAGATGGGCTTATCCCTCAGCCTCACATGGACCTCTACAGCTATTTGGAGGGGAGAGAGAGAGAGAGCGAGGGGTGGGGGGTGGAGAAGCAGGCTCTTTCACTGTGTTTGGGAAACAGCTGGAGATGCTTATCCTGTGAGAAGAAGAAGAAGAAGAAGACTAGGAAGTGGAAGAGTAGGGGTTGTGAGAGAAGGAGGAAGGGCCTTCGTACCCACATCCTTTATGTTTTATTCCCAAAGAGGTGATCTGCCTAGAGGAAAGCCAACTTCCTCCCTTCTGCATAGTAGCCGGACTGTGTTGAAACCTAGGCTTCCCTTTATGCGGACTGAGGAATTGGGCTTTGCCCCTTTTTAAACCATTTAGTACCAAGGCAGAAAAAAGCTACCTGTGCTTTTGGAGGAACCCATTTCTTGTAATAACATGCTGTTATATGTAGTGTGATTTCTAAAAAACCTGAGCTGAAAACATCTAAATATATACTTCACACTTGTATTGTTTACATTATGAGGAAACATCAGTAATAAGCACCTAGCTATTGAAGTGCATCCAACAATAAAGGTAGCACTGTGCTTCTTTAACATACTGCTGTACAACCAGCAGCTAGCACACAGAAAGCTCTGGTTGCCCACGTTGACCCATTTTACTTTTATTAACATGAAAGTAAACATACTTTGGTAGCAGATCTCTGAAGATGCTTTAGTAAGATAGGGTTAATACTTCTTTCAGCTCACTTTTAGCTGCCTTGAACAGGATGACGAAGGACTCGCTCATGCTGACTATGACTGTGTCTGCTCGTCACTGTTAGTAAGACGTACAAACTGTGTTTTTTAAAAAAAAATAGAGGGAGTAGAGTAGCGGAAAGATTGAGTGCGTCAGTTCTGCTGCCAGACAGGAAGCTCGCTTTGCTGTACAGGATTTGCTTGGGAGTCCCATTAAATCAGTGCGTTTTCGGCAGCGTTGCACCATGGATTACCAAGCACAAACACATACTCACAACAGGAGCGCTATGAATCAGACATCTAAATGCACTTCTGCTGCTTAGTAAAGCTTCCACACGGCTCTAGAGGAGCCTTTTGAGTCCTCAGCTGGACGTTGTTGCTTCCTTGTTAAAAAAGCTCATAAAACGTCAGTCACAATAGCATCTTGCCTTCGCCCTCTCACTTATTTGGCCATCACGCTAAGGCTGTGCTCTATGTGTGCGGTGGAAAGCTGAGGCTTTCCAAGCCCCGAGCTCCAACAGTGAGCAGCACAGCTTTTGAGGGGTTTTAGTCACTGACAGTCCATTGTTTGGAAATTTTGCCTGGAGGGACGGGAAGCAAGACCTGTGAGAGAGAGAGGAGAGAGCAAGAAACTTGGTAATTACTCACTGCTGTGACGTGAGTGTGTTACTCAGGTCATTGTGCTCTGTTCTCAGAGCTCTCTCATTGTCTCTGCCAAGGCTCATCAGAGACCCTCATGTCCAAGAAGAGAAAGAGAGCAGAGGTTCTGCTCTGGTTCTTCTCAAAGCCTCCATGGTAGCATTTCCTCCTTTTTCTTACCTCTTTTAGCCCATTAAACTTTAGCACATCAACAACCAGCTTGAGCTCCGACAAGCCAACAATTGTAAAGAATCTATGTAGGATGAGGTCCATCCAATGAAACTGCATTTATATGTTTAAATATTTGAGTATCTCAGTAAGTAATTGTTCATATCGGTGGTCCCCAAGTTGAGAGTGGGTCTCCATCTAGGGCCAGGCTTGAGTTATACTACTGGATTATACTGCTATGCAAGAAAACACTTGCGTCTGTTGCATGCAGCTCCCATGAGTGTCTTGGCAAGAGGATGATTCTTGAAAGAATAAGTGAGCATCACGTTGAACACTCTCTCTCCACCAGAGCTCCACCTTACCTTAAAGCTAAGGCCCTGTTTATACCTGGTCATTCAAGTGACTAGTATGTGGACACGTTTAAACTTGGTAGTGCAATGCGTCCCGGTTAGTCAGACTGAAATCCGAATATGCAGATTTGCTTGTTGTGCAGCAATTATTACTGGTGTTTGAGTTGTACTGAGAGGAGATTTGGTTGTAGAATGTGGCTTGAAGAGATGGATGTGTTTACACTGCTTTAACATGTGGCTGAAATGTATCTCAGACCACCTCCTGAAGTGGCAGAGTGAAGAGTGATATGAGTCTTGTAGTGTAGCTTTATCCAGATAATTCTTATAACTATAATTCTAATACTCAAGATGCATGAAGTGACCAGGTGTGAACAGGGTCTAAGGGCGGTTTCACACTTGTCCCAAACACAAGTCCACACCCAGGACAGTTTTTGGACAAGCAGCAAAGAACAGTGTGTATTGGAGTAATGGCATTTCACAGTACAGGAACACCAGCAAACAAGCCATGCCATGCTGGCGTTAAAGCAGTCTTGTAACAAAATGAACCAATCACGCAACCCCACAAGCTGCCAGGAGCGGATAGCTTCCACACCTGCAGTGGGCCGCACCAGAGTCCGCCTAAAGCAAACCCCAGACCATTGATTTCAGGAGAACCAGAGATCGGTGCACTGGACTGCTCCCCGGGTCGAAAACAGCTATCACATTTGACCAAATGTACTGAACCATCAGAGCAAGTCAACGTGAAACGTGAATCATAGCACATCTTCCTCCTGTGCTGTACCGTGCTGTATTTTTGAGTGAAACTGTATCAGGGAGGGTCTCTGAGCTAGACTGAGTGTTTTCTCTTGATGGTAGGTGGAGGTGGTGGGAGGTGAAGCTGTAACATGGTTATTGGTTAATATTATTTTTTCCCCGCCAGCTGACACATGATGACATAATCAGCAGTCAGATGTTTGGGAGAAATAGTATATTATGATGACTGATTTTATGTGATGATTAAAATATAAATAACACTGACTAGCAGCCAATCACAATAAAGCCGTAATGGCTTATTTCCTTTGTGGTCCTCATCACATAAAACAGGAAGACAGAATAGACATAACACCATATATCAGGCAGGCCGCTGGCTGGACTTTCTGCTAAACCATTTCTGTAAGATGATTATGATCACCTACTTAATAGTGGGAAGAACTACCCTTGGCTCGGATGACACTATGGCATGAACTGGATGGAAGGTGTTTATTATAGAGGTTAACTAGTCCAGAGTGGTGTGTTGATTGCTCTGCCGGAGGTGTCACTCCCCTATGGCATCAGTGGCCCATGGAGCACCACTGTTAGGCCTTTGGGAGGCACTCAATGTGTGAGAAATCCATTCATGCTACACCTTCGTCACAGATGCCATGTGATAGGGTTTGCTGTACATATATATATATATATATATATGAGCACACCAGTCAGTTGTAGCAGTGTTTAAAACGATCGTGGGATGTTCTAGCGCAGCCGAGAACTGACTTCTTGCCTTCCAACAGCATAACAACAGTGGCACCCCAAACGCATCTTACAATATATGGACAAAAGTATGGGGACACCTACACATTATTTATTGATTCTAAACCCATGGGCATTAATATGGAGTTTGTCATTCTTTGCAGCTCTAACAGCAGGTCTGGAACTCTGCAGTTATTGAGTCAGCTGAGTGTTGGAGACTTTTATACACCTCAGCACTCTGTGACCCAGCTTTGTAACTTTACGTGGTCTGGGAAGAAATTTACCAACTGACTTGTTGCAAAGGTGACTCCTATTACAGTACCAGACTGGAATTCAATGAGCTCTTTATAACCACACACACTAATGTGTGTAAAGGCAGACTAGGAGCTTGATTTTATACACCTGTGGGAGCGAGACTGAATGAAACACCTGAATGGTATGATTAAGAGGTTCTAATACAAAGAGTGTCCCAATACTTTTGTCCATTTAGTGTATCTAGCTACCCCATCACTTCCCCATCACACTAGTGCTATGAGGGTGAAATTTTGGCTGTGGCATTACTGGGATTGAACCAGCGAGCCACCAAGATGATTTTAAGTGGCATGGCAAGCCTCACTCTTGCTCTAACATGATCTTAACCCAAGGAAGTCTTGGTCCAGTTTAGCAGATTTCAGGTTGACTTTTACATAGACACAGCATCGTCTACTTGTGTCCCGACATTTTTTGCAAAAGACCACACAGTCTATCTCATTTGTTATTCCAAAATACACATGCATTATTCAGATTCCCTGATTAAAACAGCTACTGAGATTCACACCAGACCCTAAATCAGCCTTCCTGCCATTCTCAGGCGTTTTATGGCCTTGTAATTCACACTGCCGACAAGTACTGTTCCTGCTGCATCCTTTCCTTCATCGTCTGGTTTTCCTTTCCCCATCTCTAATGTCTCCTTTTCACCCTCCCCCCCTCTGGTTCCTTGTCCACGAAGACATGTTGTGCTGGTAAATTGCAGTTGCCTGTGGGCTTGAGTTCTTTTGAGCTTGTCGGCAGGCAGTTGGGTGGCGGATGGGATTGCTTTCAGGGCAGGACGATTACATCATGTGGAAGCTATGATGCATGAGAATACTGACATTTGGGGGGCAACGTGGGAAGCCCATGCCACACAGCAGCAGCCAAAAATATGAGCTCTTTGTACATTACAGTAATGTATATAGTCGGCCATTTTCAATTACATGCACAAAGGAAAAAAGGAGTATTCTTTTTCAGCGCACCTAAAATTTGTGGATCCCTTTTTAATGAGGGAGGTTTCTTCATGCAGCATGTTTTCCCAATCTCCCAAAAGCTTTTCAGAACTAATAAAGTACAATAGAGCTTAATAACTAAAGGATCTGTGTAACATTTATGACCTTATTATGGTACAAGAGACCAGTAGGAGTTTTTATGAGGGGTGGGCATATTGGTTCAAATGGTTGAGTCTCATAAAGGTGAAGGTACAATAACCCACCAGAGAATGTTACATTTTCATACACTCAGCAGGAACAGTTTTCATTTGATGTAGCAAAAAGATTGGGCCATATTCACCAGCCTTTAAAATGTCCTCTTAAGACCCACTTAAGGCTCATTTGTACTTCCTTACGTATACAAATGAAGGCGCCCGTTTTTAACAATGTAACTGCGACTGCCCACATACTTCTGTGTGTTCCTTTACAGTGGCATGGATGTTAAGCAGTACAACAACCATGGCAACAGTATTGGCTACAGCGCCCACACGATTTCTAGTGGTACTGCTCTGTTCTATCAGTATTCGTAAACTATCAGAAAACGTGCACAGAAGGCTCTGTCTGCATCCGTATCCACATCCGCATTTAACGTTGAGCATAAATCAGCTTTTAGATTCTGACATTCACCAATGTTTTCTTATTTGGGATTTGCTCAGTTAACAGGGCAATGGGATCCAGCATTATACAAACAGAGCTGGAAACAATCCTGCTCTTTAAAACATCATGAATCTGACGTAGACCAAAGAAAGGTCCTGATTTCCCAAGACCAAATTTAAGACATTTGTCAAGAAGTGAATTAAGTAGTAACACTTTATGAGAGTAAAGTCATGCAATTTTATTCCAATATATTTTAGACCATCTTTATGGCCAAAGGTGTGACTGTATGGTAACTTGTTTGCTTGTTTACTAGGCCTATGAGACTAATGTAGCTAACAAGAGTTAGAAGCTTAAACTTCACTATTCACTATTGTTAAAAATGCTTAAATCTGCCAAGTTACCATTGTAACAAGCCCCAGTCATTTACTGTAGACTATGTATGTCGATCGTTTATGCAAACTGTAGCAAGACAGCAGTATTCCAACATGTGAACATTATTATTGTCATTATTTGCTGGCTAAACTGATCTCCAGAATTAATACAGCAGAAATTTGTTTTCACTAGTAGAACATAAAAAAACCTTATGTGAATGTAAGGACTTTAAAAATGCCTGTGTCTACCTGAAGTGTGGGGAGTTAAACGCAGTGGCCCTGGGAGGTTGGGAGGTTTGGAAGGAGGAAGCCTGCGCTGAATCGACACATTTTCGTCTCCGCTTCTCCAGGAAATGCTGTTCGCTCTGGCTCCACTTCCTGTGCCAGGAGTGCGCGTGCATGCGTTTGTGTTCAGGAGGGAGGTGAAGGGGGCAACCAGAGGTCGTCCGTAAAGTGGAAATGACCACAAGAAAGGGCGGAGAGTTTGTGTGTGTGTTGGTGTGTGTGTGTGTGACAGAATTAGTGCAAGCGTAAGACAAAGGGCCTTCTGGCTGCAGTATTCCCACACTAGTTTTAAAGGCTGTTCCATTAAAATGAGATCATCCGCAGACTTTTTCCCACCATGTTCATCACGCAGACTAATGTGATTTCCTTTCATCCTTTTCATCTCCTTCATCTAGATATCGTCAAATTAATGATTAGCAAGATAATGACTTCCTGCAGGAAGTCCCCTTCCCAGTATGCCATTAGCAATAGGCCTGTCTGCCCTGGTGCAGCTGAAAGCTAATAGTGGAGCCTGTGATTTTACTACACTCTGCTGCCTCAGCATTGAGGCTACTAGTAGACGTCAATTCACTGTTGTTTAAATCCCATATTCCAGGACAAATCAGGCACAGTGATGCAGAGGTGGATGATATTTTCCTTTCCTTTTTTTTAAATTGGTGATTAGAGATGCATAATAATATCAGATCATAACGTATGGGCAGATTATTGCAGGAAAAAAATCACAATTCTGCAGAGGTGGACGATATTCCTTTTTCGATTAGGGATGCACAATAATATCAGAATCATATATCACAGATGAATTCCATATGAGGACAAATCAGGTACAATATTCCTTTTTCGGAATTTCAGATTAGGAAAACACGATATTATTGGAATCATAACAGTATAGGCAAATTATTATTTGGAAAAATAATTATTAATGGGATATTTATTGTTGGAAATAATCATAGCAGTTTGTATGCCATACAAGGACAAAGAGGTGAACGATATTCCTTTTTTGAAATTGAAATGCACTAAATTATTGGAATCATAACAGTATAGGCAGATTATTGCTGGAAAACAGCTGTTTCAATTGCATATGAGGACAAATCAGACATAGTGATGCAGAGGTGGATGATATTCCTTTTTTTAATTGGTGATTAGGGATGCATAATAATACCGGAATCATATGTAGATCATACATAGATCACAGCTGAATTCTATATGATGACAAATCAGGTACTGTGCTGCGGAGGTGGACAATATTCATTTTTGGGAATTACAGATTAGGAAAACACGATATAGGCAGATTATTGCTGAAAAACATCTGTTTGAACTGCATATGAGGACAAATCAGGCACAGTGCTTCAGAAGTGGACGATATTCCTTTTTCGGAATGGCAAATTAGGGAGGCACAATAATATGAGAATCTTGTTGATATAGGAAGAATATTTCTAAACAAAAAAATCACAGCTGTGTGAATTCCCTTTGAGGAAAAACTAGGCACAATTCAGCAGAGGTGGTCGATACTCCTTTTTTCGGAATTGGCGATTTGGGATGCACAGCAATATCGGAATCATAACAGTATAGGCAGATTATTGCTGGAAATAATCACAGCAGTTTGTATTCCATACAAGGACATAGAGGTTAACGATATTCCTTTTTTGGAATTGCGATGTGGCATGCACAACATTTTTATATATATATTAAAACAGCTGTTTTAATTGCATATGAGGACAAAACAGGGACAGTGCTGCAGAGGTGGACCATGTTCCTTTTCCGAAATTGCTGATTATGAACACACAGTAATATCAGAATCATGTTGGTATTGTGTTTGTTTTTGTCCAGATCTTATTAGAATTGTATCATCTGGCCACAGAGTGCTGCTGAACAGTGCAGAGCTTAGATATCTTTGAAAGTGACTAACTCCACTGTGTGTTATGAATCTTGGTGTCAGTCTCTTTTACTTTTTTACAGATGTTTGCATAGTGGCTGATTGTATTTGGGTCTGACTTGTGGACAGATTCCTTTATTTAGTTAAATATATGCACTTAATTAATCTGCCAATCACAGCAATTAGACATGAACGCAGTTAATGCATAACCAGTTACCAGTCGCCACATCACACAGATATGTTGCTGCTGGTTAGGATCATTAATATCACAAAGGTAGGCCTGTGTCTGGTGACATTTAACCGAGATACTGCTGACATTTACTGATGTTTATTTATTGGTTTGTTCCATGGAAACTAAAGCTAGAAAGTAGCATTTCCCCTCACATGAATACTATGGAGCTTGCACATGTGACTCTTTTGGAAATGTGGCTGTTGAGCTATACTGGTTGAATGTGCTAAGTTTATACTCAATGGTGTACGTTTTAGGACATCCTAAAGATCCTCAGGTTTCAGGTCAGCTTCTGTACACCAGCCAGTGGTGGCTCAGTGGTTGAAGCACTGGGTGTGAGCAATGGGCTATTAATGACAGGGTTGTGGGTTTAATACCTGGGATTGCCAGCTTGAGTAAGGCTCTTAACCCTCTCTGCAAATTCAACCTTAATTAAACTTCAGCACCCTATTACTGCGGTAGCTTCAGCTTCATGGCCAGGGACTGTCTCACAATGAACTACAAGCAAGAAACAGTGTCATACAGCATTTAGTAGTAGTAGTAGTAGTAGCGGTTTCTTGTAAATATGTTTGCCAATGCTTCTGCACTTAACATGAATGATGCTTCAGGAGGCCACAGCAGATACACTTACTGTACTTGCACAAATAATAAGCATTTTTTTGTTTCTGGTCATTTTTAGATGAATCCTAACTGGCTTTCCAATAAAAGATTCTGTAATCTAGCACTACAGTTGTTCCTTGTGGGAGAATGTAATTATTGTATGTTTTTTGTGTGGTTAAATTGTAGAAAATTGAAGTAAGGAACATACATGGAACCTAAAAGATTGTTCTGTTGAATCCTATGTATATTCTTGTGCATAAATGTGTGTACTAAGAATGTATTTACATATTTGATGCTCTGAAAGGTCAGCAACTGATTTTACCCCATGTGGGGAGGGTTCGTCTCCTCTTCACATTGCAGATCTCCACTCACCCTATAATTGTTAGATGGATTGAGGTTTTGTGGGCATGGAAACATTATGGTGTAGAGTATGGAAGAAGGGTAGTCTTTTATATAGAGTCTTTAAATAGAGCTCTTTAGGCGGGGTTCAGAGCTTTTAGTGGTGAGGCCTGCCGGTTTCATGCCCCACCAAAATCTGCTACAGTCCTCCTCGACTCATTTCTTAAGACAAATCTGAAGGCAGGAGGACTGCTCTTGAGCGTAAGTTTCACTATTTCTCCTTTTTTCAGAATGAAGTGAGATTTTTCTTCAGAATCCAAACTTAAACACAGGAGCTTGTCACTTTAGGTGGGGGCTTCACAAGGGTTCTTTTGTAAAGGTAATGGTCTGTATTGAACCGTGACAACCTTTGACTGGTTCAAATTATTCTTTGAGTGGTTGAATAGTTCTTTGACTGGGTAAATGATTCTTTGACTGGTTAAATGATTCTTTGACTGGTCAAATGATTCTTTGACTGGTTAAATGGTTCTTTAAGGGGTTGAATGGTTCTTTGACTGTGTAAATGATTTTTTGACTGGTTAAATGATTCTTTGACTGGTTCTTTGAGAGGTTGAATGGTTCTTTGACTGGTTAAATTATTCTTTAACTGGTTAAATGATTCTTTGAGTGGTTGAATGATTCTTTGACTGGTTAAATGGTCCGTTGTCTGGTTAAAGGATTCTTTGACTGGTTAAATAGTTATTTGATTGGTTAAATGATTCTTTGACTGGTTGAATGTTTCTTTGACTGGTTGAATGTTTCTTTGACTGGTGGAAAAGGTTCTTTGACTGGTGGAAAAGGTTCTTTGACTGGTTGAATGATTCTTTGACTAGTTCAATGATTTTTTTGACTGGCGAAATGATTCTTTGACTGGTTGAATGGTTATTTGAGTGGTTAAATGTTTATTTGACTGGTTGAATGGCTCTTTAACTGGTTAAAAGGAAGAAAAAGCTCTTAAGAATCTTTAAAAAAAATGAAAAGAAAGAACATTAAAGAACAAGATGCTCCATTTTATACCACAGTAAGTATGTATAGACAATTCCCGTGCACTGCGAGCACACATAACAGTAGCCTGGCTTATCAGTGCTTGATCCACTGATTCCTACACCGCCAGTGAAATATTCCTTGTGCCCCATAATTCTGGCTTTCGTGTCCCAGAAATGCTTTGCATGAATAAGACTTTTGTCTCCTGTGTCTGCTCCTAACTGGAAACAGGACGGTTCTGAACAAGGTCTTTCTTCTTTGATCTG
The DNA here is from genome assembly GCF_030463535.1 of Salminus brasiliensis. Lineage (NCBI taxonomy): Eukaryota > Metazoa > Chordata > Actinopteri > Characiformes > Bryconidae > Salminus > Salminus brasiliensis. The sequence goes on along the minus strand of NC_132892.1, from coordinate 23,157,181 downwards.
GGGCTTCGGAGAGAGCGTATGGAGCGAATGCCTAAGATGTTGAATATCATCTGTTCCCAAGTGTTTTGTTACGTTCTGCGTCTTCTCTGATAATCCGAGAAAGCAAGCGCTTGTGGCATTGTTATGCTTTCTTCCTCAAACTAAAAGCTCAAACTAGGAAGATTTCTTTTTTTTTATTTTCATCTTTTGTGAAATTTTCACCAGCCCTTAATATGATTGTTTCCGTCCTATTGGCGATTGATAGGAGCATGTTTGAACAGAATTATGGTTTGAAAACAGATGGTGGGAGCATATGCTCGGTTCTCTAGTTGTACTCTACTGTTTATAAGGGAATGCAAACTTAAGAAATTTAAGGAAAACCTAAGAAAATTGCTTGGAGTGGTCAGCATACGCTTAGCTGCTGTGAGTCCATTGCGCTATACGTGGACATTCTGGTCTTTTTGTATAGGAGTAGGTTTGTAAAGGAATTTGTGCAGAGAGTATATATATTTAAAGATATTTGACTATTAACCTTGCCCCTAGTTACCCTCTAGCGTTACCAGTGGTTCATGTAAATGTGTATTTGTGAGGCTGAGTTGTCTTGGAAAAAGTGCCCCTTTTAGCCAAATCTAATCCCGTTATCCAGACTTTAACATTGTTTTACCTATGGCTAGCTGGAACTAGCACGGAGGGTGGTTAACTGGCCTTAATCATGAGAAAGCATCTTTTTTATGTCTTTATTGTATGAAAACCTTTTGCAATATAACATAGATCACATACTGCTTGTTTATTCTGCAGTGATCACAATCAAAATACCCCTAAGTGATCTTTAGAAATGGAAATTTTGACAAAACCGGGCTTGGCGGTTTTTACTAAGTTGATTGTACATGACTGTCTGTTGAATTGAACCCTATACCTAGCACTAGTTCTAACCCTATCTTTGCCCTTATAAAAGGTTAAGGTGAGGGTTAGGTGTAGGGTTACATAAAAATACACAATCATCTTAGAGTTCAGTTGCAATTAATACGTATTCAGTTGAATGTTAGCTGAATGTTAGGTGAGCGTCTACAAGGCACCTATAATGGACCATCCAAGTAAAGTGTTACTTTTCGGAAAATCATGGTGAACCTTGGCTCATTTCAGGTTTAGTTTTCAAAGCATTTTTTTTTAAAGTGGTTTTTGAAAAGTGTTTTACAGAGCCCTTCTTTCTACTGATTTTCTGTGAAAAAAGAGCCAGTTTAACAAATTATGGTTTATCATTCTCCGCTAAAATTAAAAGTGGTCTATTATGGCCAAGTAGAAAAGTAAAAAATATATATTGATTTCTTTCAGCAGAATGACAAAAATTATATAATACATATTTTCATTATTATTTTAATCATGAATCATTTTTATTCTTGACGGTTTGTCAGAAGAACTTGTTTTCTGGAGATTTAGATAATAACGACCACCCCGGCTAGAAACAAATCGCTCTGCCCACTTTCCAATTCAGAGCCTGTGGTTCTTGCAGAAGCCTAATATCATGTTGTAGCCAAGTTTCCAGCACTGACAAAATGAGAACCTGGCTATTTTTTACCCTCCAAAAAAGTAAGAAAGCCAGTTAGTCAGCTGCTCCGGATGCTTCCTCGCTGGAAACGCTTCCTGCTGCGTTGTGTGGCCGCGGGTTGTTTTGCCCAGGATGGTGATGAGGAGGAGAAGATGGCATTTCTGGAGGGAGTGTCACTTCTCATGCAGTCAAAAACTCTGCAGATTTTTCGCAGTGTGCTGCCATACTGATTCAACATAGACTTACCAGCCACTTCCCAGCTTCAGTCGTTATTGTTAATATTTTACTATTTCAATCTTAATTAGGGAGGGGGAAATGAATTAAACTGATTCAATCCTGTAACAAATCTAGCCAGAAACAGCACACACTCACACTGTGTGATACAATACTGTTAGCTGTGAGTTTCATCCTTTGGCCTAGTAGAGTTTGTAGAGTTAGAGCAGTGTGAGCCTGATAGATGCTTTAGTAAAGAGTGTCAGTTAAAACCAGTGCATTTTAAAGCTTACAGACATCTTTAAAGGCGTAATTCTGGAATGGTTTGCCCTGCGACTGTCGAAGCGTAGAAAATAAAGGTTTAAATTTAGAGCACCGTTGTTCAGATTTGTTTACAGGCAGGTCCAGAGTCTGCAGCTTGTGTCCTGCAGAGTTAGTCTGTCACACGCTGTAAGTGTTGGGACTAACCGCTCCATCTGTGGAGTGTGTGAGTGTTCGAGACCACGCGTGATCCGTGACTCAGACCTGGCCTGGGGTTATTTTTGACTGTCCCGCTGGAAGCTTCGACACCCGTCTTACTAAGTTTCCGTTGCCTGATTTCAAGTTTTGTCGGTAAGCTTCAGCAGAGGGTAGTTGTGTTGAGGGTCGTTGGTTAATACCACTGTGCATTTTTATGTTTCTTCTCTACAATCATACTTTTCAGTGCCTGGACCGAAGTCCTTCTAGGCAAGTCTGGTCACTCTGCGGCCATCCTTGCAACGCTACCGGGCACTTATTTCCAGTCATACGAGACCAAGCTTCTACCTCTCTGAATGGTGTGATTTTTTGGCTTGTTCTAGCTACTGCGCTTGCACAAATCTCCACATTGAGGAGGCTAGGGGGTATAAAGCCCCCCAGCATTGGTCTGTGTGATGATGCTCCATCCAAAGCTTTTGAGGTGAGTTTGAGAGTTGGACAGGTAGGGTGGTGATCTTTCAATATCCTGACCTCACTAACCGTCTTGACCCTGATTGCAATGCTTCTTCTTCCCTGGACAGTAAATACAGTTACTCCAACAGAAGCGAATAGCAACAGATAACACTACTACCTGCCACGGAACTACCACACCATGTGGGAGACTGGGGTTTGATTCCCAGTCTGGGTGACTATGCTGCGCTACACCAATAAGAGTTCTTGGGCAAGACTCCTAACACTACATTGGCCCGATTCTGTAATACCAGTAACCTTGTAAGTCGCTCTGGATAAGGGCGTCAGCTAAATGCCATAAATGTAATGTAAATGTAAGCGAATGGCCTTTTCAGACTTCTGCAGCTGGCCCTTCTCCAATCGGTTCTTTACCAGAACTTGCTAGCGTTAGCTTTTAGCCTTTTAGCCTCACTTCCATATTCCTCCAATGAACCTTGAAAGGCTTTCGCTAGTGAGCTGGGAGTATGTAACTTTTGGGGAGTGGGTCAAGACTCACTCCGTAACAGGTTTGAGATTTTGGAATTTGCCTGTTTTACAGCAGGACACAGCAGTTTTAGAGGCTTCATGATTTGTCACTTTTATTTACCCAACTCTCATAATTCATTTAAGCCGAGGACAGTTATTTTTCTAGGGTGGCTTTAAGCTTCTCTGCAGAATGGCTGTTGTTTTTTATTTAATTGAAAGTAGTTCTTTGTCATGGACTCTTACTTTTTGCATTCAGAGGACTGCTTTTAACCACTTAAACGGCCACAGAGTCCTGCCAGCGGGCCGAACATTTTATTACACAGATCTATTATCAAGGAATAGCCCCGCCAGTCTGCACAGAAGCTCTGTTGTTTTCCTTCTTTCAAAAAAGAGGTTAAAAATAATGCTTTTTTTACATGGGCCCAACCCCGTCCTTCACACTTCTCATCCTGCATGGAAACCTGGGTGTGAAAACTTCAAACCCAAGCCCAGCGCTGAGTTCTTCAGAAGTTTATCAGACTGCAGCTTCAAGTGCTGGGTGTAATCTACTGTACTGTATATCTTAGGCAGCCGCCCCGGATCAAATTTTAGCTCCACTCTCTGAACAGTGGGCCAGCCTCGCTGTTCTATTTCTGCTCGCTGGGGCTGTTGGGTTGCGGCTGATATTTTCAGCATTTAAGTGATGCTGTTTTCCCCTCTGGTTTCCATGAGGATGGCCTTGTCAGCCATTAAAGGCGGGAGGAGGTTTATTTTGCACTGAAATGAAGTGTTGAAGTAGGGCAGAGAGGCCAGTCAGGTCGAGGAGGAGCTTTATATAAAGTATGCAATCGTGTTTTGTTGTAACACAGCAATGTGTTTTACCTTCAAACTAACAGTGCTCTATTCTTTATCTTCCCGTTATCTTAGACAAACCACACACACTCTAATTTAGGTTGTGGTGGTGGTGGTCGTGGTGGGGGGAAAGTTCCTCATTGTGCATTCCTGGGCTTGGTTAGTGTGATAAGCTGTTTGAATAGACACACACACACAGTGGAAAGGTATGAACAGTATGTAGGATTAACACAGGCTCTGTGAAGGCCTTTCCCCAGTATCAAATTTACAGAGTGGGGCAATAACCTTGCCCTACTCTGTAATACACACAATATACACACCCCCACCTCCACAACCACACACACACACACACACACTATCTACAGTATCGAGCAGACAGACCCTCACACTCAAACCCCAGGATGTTATCCAGATACTTCTTCCAGTAGTTTAACTGGGATGCATGTCAATGCAGGCTCGCCATGGAAGTCTTGTTAAACAGGACATGACATCATGGTGTGTTGATTGGAGCATGAAATCTTTGTGTCAGCCTGACAGGACATACATATTCACCCTAGGTTTGGTCGGCTCTGATATTTCTCAGACTCCTTTCTCATATTTCTCACATTCAGATTTCATGCCCAGGTTTCCTATAGACCATCTGTCAGCTTGGATTTTTGCCTCCACTACTTTTTTTCCTTACTGTATTCTTTCCTCTCGCTTTTCTTACAGCAGACTGGTTTTAAAGTCACCATACAATGTTTTATTCAGTATTTTAAGTTTTTCTTTGATCTGTAAATTAAGTATTTTATATTAGTTGGGGCAAAAAATGCACAGATGCGATTTTACAACCCTGTTTACAACCCTGTTATTCTGCCTCAGAATGAAACATTTCCATTTATGGTGGGGAAAAAGTATAAGCCCTGCTTTTATAGGCTGGTTTTTGGCACTGTGCCAGCTCAGACAAGCCACTTAGCATAGCGTAGTTTAGCACTAACAGAACTAAATCATTTCTGTAATTATCCCAAGTTGGATATTGGTTATTGGATAGTGTTGCTGTTGCATGGTGTGGTGTGTGGTTAGCTAGCTGAGGAAGTAGCTGGTCAGCTGGGTTAGCTTTTAACCTATTCACACCTAGTCCTCTAGGCTTAGTAATTGCCCAGCACTTAGTCCTACCGGCTTAGAAATTGCCCAGCATTTCTGCCTTCTCTGGTTGGCCTAGTGGTAGCTTTTGTAGTCCTTTTAATACTATTTTTTTTAAGGCCTTTCCTGAGTGGATACCTGTAGCAGCGCTTCCTCCTGTCGGCCTTTCTGTCTTCTCATGTGATTGCATTCAGCAGCAAGAGCATCAGTGAGGTCAGGATATTGGATGATCACCACCCCACTTCACCCCCAACTCCCCAACTCGTTCTAAATGTAGTGGATGAAGCGGCATCATTCAGTGAGCACGGTTCCACTGCTCCACAGCTCAATGCAAATAGAGTCCTATTCTATTCTATGGGCAGTACTTCTCTACAGGGACTAGACAAGCTGTGTGTGTGCGTGTGTACATTTGCACATCTGTGTCAGCAATGGGTGCAACCTAAAGTAGCTGAATGCGTTCATTGGTAGGGGTGTTCACAGACATTTGGACACATAGTGTATGAACCCTTGGACCCTTTTAGATTGCTCATCATATTAGCTGTTCAGTTTGATTAGTGGCGGTCCGATGATGGCTGTAAGTGTTGCTATGAAAAAAAACTTATCTTAGCAGCCACTGTCATTAGTATGGTGGTGGTTGAGGTGGAGCCAAGTTCCAAACTTGGTGTCATGGGCTCAAAGTTTTAGTCCCGGTTAAAGTTTGAGCCTAGATCTTTCTCATTAATTGTTAGAAAGCAAGAGCAGAGCACTTTTGGACATTCACCCAAGAATCAGAGGCGCTTAGATGTGTTGCTGTTGGTCTCAAGCATGTAGAGCTTTAAGGAAAACACAATAGCTGCTGCCTCTTTGTGTGGTGAGGCTATAGAGAATAATAGCTGCTATGGGGCTCTTAGCAGGCTGGCAAATCTACAGAAAACTGCTGGTGTCCTGCCAGAAGAAACAAGTACACTTACACTTGCACATCATGTCACCATCCCTCTCTCACACTCTCTTCTGTCTTCACACACGAAAACACATGCGCACACAGACACACACTCGCACAAACACTTCGTCTTTGTTCTTGATCTCCTTTGTTTTGCTATGCCGTTTACGTCATGTTGACTAATTCACTGGAGAGCGCCGGTACATGGCTACAGGCTCGGCCTGACAGTCTGTCATCGGGAGGCCTACTTTACATGCTGGAGGACACTTGGGACATCTTTTACCTGCTGATCCGGGGTCAGTCTGGACACAGCTCGTATGGCATGTGGTGATAAAACGTGTTGTTGGTGTCTGGAGAAGCTGACGTTGAGATACATACTTCGTATGATTGCGTATCACCAGATATGTATATGAAAATGTAAGAAACTGGCATCGGCTCAGAATTTCCATATGGGAAGTTCATGTGTTAATGCATACATACATTCATGCATGAATTATGGATGAATATCAAATATAGATATATAACCTACCCCTGTATATAGCTTTACAGCCACCCAAAGGACTTTTCACACCAGTTCTTTAAAGATTCAGGTGTCTATTGAGAGTAGACAGGGGTTAGCATGGGTCTGCTGTTCAGCCCAGGTGGAATAGCCTTCATTGCCTCCAAGCATTGGAGGGCCTTGAGCACCCAACACCTTGTTGTTGGTTTGTGTTTTGTCTCTCCTTGGACCACTGCTGACAAGGAACACCTCACAAACCTCGCTTCTCTGAAAATGGTGGTTTGGCCCTTGCCAACGTCCCTCGGGTCCTCAGGTCAGATCTACCCAGACTTTGACGTGAGCCATTGGAAGTGTTTTATCATCATATCTGATCGTATTTGAGAGTTTACAGTTGATTGACAATTATCAGTTCATAAAGTTTAGCTATGGCAATGCCTTGCTAATAGCCACCTGACATCACGGTCACATGCAGCTGAGAAACATGATCTAAGGTCTGCTATTAAGGTTTTATTACATTCGTCAGGGGAAATCTTGTATAATGAGCTGTTTGCTTGGCTCGTTTCACTGCTTGGCACAGGCAGCGAATGTATATCAGTCAACTGCCCCCAGAATGAAGTGGGTTTCATTACGTTGGTGCCAGTGTGTGCGGCTTTATATATTGCTAGAGCTCATATTTACATGCTTTTCTAGGATTCTGTCATTTTCAGGCTTGTTATGAACTGTTGGATGATTACAGTGTTTGTCTGTGAGCTTTGGGTCTCTTCAGGTTACTGGTTTGGCTCTTGTCAAGGTGGAGCTTCTTTTTAAATACCCTTGTATTGTAATTTGTCCCTTGATTGGTTGTCTTAAAACTTTTGTCAATATAGTGTAGCTTTTACTTATTGGAAAACTTTCTGGTCACTGATTAATTCCATATGAGTTGTGTCCTATTTATGAGAGGCATAGGCCTTCATAAATGTGTGCTCACATCCGTGGCATTTTCCAAAATGCATAAAATGGAAAGAATATCAAATTATGATTCAGCTGCAGCCCATCCCTTTTTCTTGGTTCAAACCAATGCTGATCTACGTTGTTACTAAACAGTCTTAAATAAGAGAGAGAGGTGCTGAATTGCCCTCGTAATTATACGATCAAAAGAAAGCACCCCTCCCCTTCCCTCAATTACGCAGGCGAGTGAAGTGGGGTGAATAGGCAGCACTTAATTAAACCCTCCAGTGAGGAACTACTAGGAGTTTGAACGCCTCTACTGTTTCCCTCTGCAGCTTCAGGCCTGTTCCACACTCAGCGCTGGATGATGTCATGGTGGTGTTGTTGATTGTAGCGCGCAGTTGCTTTAAGACTCATTCAGCTGAATGGAACAATGTGCTGTTGGCACTGGTCCTTCTAGTTGGACAGTCTTTGGGAAAGGCTTGCCCTAAACTGACCACCAGAGATTACTTCGCCTGAGCGTCAAAACAAGCTTGTGTGTGTAGGGTGGCTTGTTTTTGTACATTTACGGGACACATATATATACTCTCATATCCTTCTAATGAATGCTTTCAGCTATATTGCTGACACATATGTGCAAATGCACACCCATGCAGCCTTTGTAGTCCCTTTAGAGAAGTACTGCCAATAGAATAGAATAGGACTCTCTGGAGCAGATAAACATGAACCTATTGGCACCATTGGTCTAATGCCAGGCATGGGCTAAAGGGGTATAAAGGGGTATAAAGCCCCCCAGCATTGAGCTGTGGAGCAGTGGAGGAACTGTGTTCTCTGGAATAATGGTTGGTGCTCCATCCAATACTTCTTGGACAAGTAGGGGAGTTGGGGATGAGAGGTGATCCTGACCTCACCAATGCTCTTGTCGCTGAATGCAATCAACTCCTCATAGCAAAATCCAGTAGAAAGCCTTCCCTGGACAGTGGAGACAGTTAATCCAACAAAAAGAGGATCAACTATTTTTTAGTACTCTTGATTTTGGAAAAAGTGTCCCAATACTTTTGTCCATATATTATCTTTTCTGCTCAATTTAATCACTTCCAATTCCCGGCCACTAGATCGGACTCTAGGACAATTGAAGATGAGTGGTGGGGAAACGTATTGCCAGCTAACTGACACCCAAATTGATTAGCATCGCACTGAGTGATAGGGGAAGAGTGAGGGCCACCCAGAGAGAGCGACTCTCAGCTACAGCGCCATCGCCGGGGATCGAACCAACAATCTGATGGCGATAGGCCAATGCTTAGATGGTTATGATTTATATATACTGCATATATATATATATATATATATATATATATATATATATATATATATATATATATATATGTGTGTGTGTGTGTGTGTGTGTGTGTGTATGCATGTGTACTGTTGTAATCTCTCCATGAGGCCAAATTGTTCATGAGCTGTTGTGTAATCAAAATATCCCACAGAGATAATAGTAGTGTGTGTGTATATGTGTGTGTGTGTGTGTGTGTGTGTGGATCAGGGTCCTTGGGGAGGGAAAAACAGACATGGAGAAGGTTGTAGAAGGCTCTTCCTGTTTTTGAAACTGTATGGGAAACTCATTCCCCTGCTATTTTGCTTCTTGGGTTAGACAGCATAGCCAAAGTGGTGTTGGGTGGTGCTGTGGCAGTTATTGTGGGTGTTTGGAAGAAAATGTGAGGTATATACGCTATGTGTCCAAATGTTTTTGGACACCCCTTCTAACGAAGGCCGTTAAGATACTTTAGATTGGACCCTTTGCTGACACAGCTTGTGTAGTCCCTGTAGAGAACTACTGCCAATAAAACAGGAATCTTTCGAGCTGATAAACATCAGCGTATTGGCACCCTGCCTAATGGCAGGAGTGGTCTAGAGGGGTATAAATCCCCCCAGTATTGAGAGGTGGAACAGTGGAACCGTGTGTGTGAGGGTGATGGATGGTTTTGGGATAATGTGGGGATAAAGTGGAACCATCCGACATCCTGAACTCACTAAAGCTCTTGTCGCTGAATGCATTTACATTTACATTTAAGTCATTTAGCAGACGCTCTTATCCAGAGCGACTTACAAAGGTGCTTCACTGAAATGCAATCAGATCCTCACAGCAATGCTCCAAATTATTGTAGAAAGCCTTCCCTGGACAGTAGAGACAGTTACTCCAACAAAAGTAGGATAAACACTTTTTTAATTCCCTTGATTTAGGAAGGAACACTGAATGAGCAGGTGTCCCAATACTTTTGTCCATATAGTGTATCTTTAGTAGTCATTTGGGTGTGAAATAAAAGGTAGGGTGTCTACATTTCAAAAACCAGTGGGAAGAGTGCAGGCTGGAGGCTGGATGCGGAATGTTGACAGAATATTAATGTCATCTATTACATAATGATGTAAATAATGATGTAAACATGCAGTTTCTTTTAAATAACCACGTAAATAAACTTCTGGTGTGTGTGTGTGTGTTTTCTCTGCAGGTGTATCTTATCAATGTCACTTACTCCGACTCCACATCCCACGTCATCTACAGGAGATACAGCAAGTTCTTTGACCTTCAGGTAAATACACAAACAGTCCCTTAAACACACCAATTACTCTCTCTCTCTCTCTCTCTCTCTCTCTTTCTTTGTCTCGCTCTCTCTTTATCTCTCTCGCACATTGTCTCTCACGCTCACTACCTCACTTTTTTTGTTCTTTCTTTCATGCTCTCTTTTTCTTTCTCAATCTACATTCACTCCCCTTTTCCCTTGCGCTCTGTCTCTCTCTTGCAAGCTCTCTCTCTCTGTCTCTTGCACTCTGTCTGTTTCACTCTTTCTCTCTCTCTCTCTCTCTCTTGCTCTCTCATGCTCTTGCCATGTCTCTCTCGCCAGGTCTCTCACTGCTGTAACTCTTTTTCCCCCCTCTCTTACACTCTCTCCTGCTCTCTCTTTCTCTCACGCCCTGGTTCCTTCTCTCCCTCACACTCTATCTCTCTCTCCCCTCCTCTCCCTCTGTTTTAATGTCTCACGCTCTGTCTCTCTCGCGCACACGTGTATGCTCTGCAGTCTCTTTCTGTGTTTTTCTCAGCACTCCCACCCTTTCTCTACCTCTCTCTCTCTCTATCTCTCTGTCTCTCTCTCTCACACACACCCAGTGCCCTACCTTTCCTCTTACCCACACACATTTGAAACAAGTCTGTGGGGATCAGGCCTTTGCAGAGCCAAGCCAAACACAAGTTAATGCATGTATTTATACACTATGCCAGATGTGTATTTATGGTAATTTGGGAAATCTTCAGTGTTATATACACACCCACTCAATAACCGCTCAATCGCCCAATTCCTAATGCAAATATTCAGCTCTAATTTACAACAATTATTCTGTCTGTCACACATGGCTGTAAGACTTGGAAGTTGGAGATGCTAAATCTTGTAATAGTTTGCATTTTTAATATGCACCATAGCTCTCTCTCTCTCTCTCTCTCTCTCTCTCTCTCTCGCTCTCTCTTGTGCGCTAGCTTGCTGCCACATTGATTGACAGGTTATTTAATACAGGGACTCTGAAAGGATGTGAATTTAATACCATTTAATGTGGCATGTGTTACGGACAGGAGCCGAGGGATTACACACTGATTTTTATGAGCGGCTTTTACATGCTACCCGCTCTCGTACATTAGCAGAGCCATCTTATGTTTAAGAAGTTAAGGCACTCCACATGGACTAGCATTTGCTTTGGAAACCATCTGAAAGGGAGTAAACATGTTCAGCCAAGTCGCTCACTGTTAATAGCTGTGTGTGGGTTGGGGTGTACACGTCTGGAAGCCTTCATAAAACGAGCTTCAGTAATATATAGCCAGTCTGCTTGAAGGCTGTGTTTGGGTTCCTTTGTGTATTTACTGCTGTTTGTCTTGGCTAGAACTTCAAAAATGAATGTTTTGATATGTGATTATTAGGGACATCCAGGCATATTTGAATGGATCGGGTATTGCCTAGTCCAATCCCAATCCAGTTCCAAACCTTTGTTTTAACCACGGTGTTCAGAGCGCCATCTAGTGTCCTCAAGGCACCATTAACGGACGTTATGGCCCAGCCAGCAGCAGCAGTGCGGGCGTTCTCAGAAGGTAAATAAAAGAGTTAAGAGTACAGTTTATAATTTGAAGTGAACATATGAAAACAGGCCATAATATCTGAAACTTCATACAACTATCACTGAAACGCTCTGTGTTACCAGCGGGAGAACCGCACACCTTTCTTTGTTTTCAAACCAGCAGTGAAGAGCACATTCAGAGCTGAGTGGAGGCTAACGCTAATGCTAATACACACACATACACTATGGAAACTATGGAAAAATTCCAGCACATTCACCCAGTATAAACCAGTTATTACGCACCAGTAGACCACCAACAACAGATATCAGTCTAGAGTGTCTACCACTACACACACATATGGAAAGTCTGGAATTCAGTCTGGATTATAATTGGATTATAGAAACTGCTACTAAAAATAAAATGATTTTACCTCAGTAATAATTATCAGCTTATGTTTTCTAAACTATGTGGCTGTATTATTTGTACAAGCACAAAGATTGGATCACATCGGTATCGACTGACCACTGTCACTAATCTGTTAATCAGCAATAATTACAAAAACATTTACAAACACAATCATAGCATTTTCTCCTGTAAAGTTGCCGTTTTGAAGATGTTTTTTGTGTGCAATAGTAATAATATGCAGATTGTGTCCGTATGTTGGGTTTGACCGAGTTTTGCACCATTAGAACATCCTGGGGTCTTCCGGTCATTCTGGTGCATGTTAACCCTGCTCATGGACTCGTGGGCCTCTATTAAAAGACTCCACTGTGTTCTAGAGGAAGCCATGGCTGCCATGCTCCAGCCAGACCAGTGGGGCCAAACTCAAAGCACCCATTGATAAGCTAAAGAGGCCTGGCTGAGTAAGCCAAGAGCCTCCTCTGCAACCTCAGATCCACGGCTCTTGTGACGACGGCAGGAGGGCTGGAATAATAAACATTCCAATGGGGGATGGCAGACGAAGCTTGGTTGAACTGTTGACAATTGTCAATCAGCGACCTGCAGGCCTTCCAGAGTGTTTTCACATGTGGCGATCAATCGGGGTCCATGTTTCCAAGGGGCATTTAGCTCAGTTTGTGTTTGGACTACTTTTAGAATGAAGACCATTTTCTTTAAGCAAATGGACTTGGTTCCGTTTATGTTGCGGTTCCCATTTAGAAAAGCTGACTCGGTTCCACGTATGTTGTAGTTCACTTCTACGAAATAGCCCCACTTCAATTTTTAGGAAATTGACATTTGTGTGTGGAGTGAGGAATTTAGTATTTTAGGTGGTTGCTTGGGTTTTGTGCTAAGTGCTTTATCCTAGGGTTCTGTTAGGAGACTGGAAGGGCATCCCTGGCAGTAGCTTGGATGTTGCTTTAGGGTTTGCTTTGGGAGTTGATTTGGTATTCCGAATGGTTGCTATGGTAATGCTTGAGATGATTTGGTAGTCCAGGATTTTGTTAGGTGTCTGCAACCGTATCCCGTGGTGGTGACTTAGGTGTTGCTTTGGAGTTTGATTTGAGGATTGATTTGGTATCCCAGGTTATTACTATGGTCTTGTCAGGTGGCTTGGGTGTTGCTATGTGGTAGATGGGTCTCCCAAGTGGCTTGGGTGTTGCTTTGGGGTTAGCAAGTGGTTGCTAGGGTTGATTTGATATCTGAGAATTTTGTTAGGTGTCTGCAACAGTATCCCGTGGGGGTGACTTGGGGGTTGTTTCGGGGTTGGATTTGAGGATTGATTTGGTATCCCAGGTTATTAATATGGCCTTGTCAGGTAGCTTGGGTGTTGCTTTGTGGTAGATGTAGTCTCCCAAGTGGTTGCTAGGGTTTTGTTAGGTGGTTGTAGTGGTATCTCATGCTGATGGCTTGGGTGTTGTTTCAGGGTTGGATTTGGGGATTGATTCGGTATCCCTGGTAATTGTTAGGTGGCTTGGGCGTTGTTTTGTGGTTGACTTGGTATCCCAGGTGGTTGCAATGGTTTTGTTATGTGGCAGCAATGGTGTCCCAGCTGGCTACCTTCCCAAACTACTGAAGTTGCTACATAATCACATGCCACATGTTGTGATTAGCTCAGTATGTTGTTGTTCACATAAATAACCAACAGTTTTGGTGTAGTAACTCAAACAGCGTAATCCATCACATCAAATTTTGTGCAGTACACATTCACTATTCCTGTGACATTAAAGCCATCAGTGTACCACGAGTTTGTCCTGTTTAAGTCAGCTGACTGTGTGTGATGTTAGCAGTTCTAGTTCAGTAATTGCATTATATTGTAAAGAAAAGCAGCTTCCAGTAAAAAAGAAACAGCCTAGTGTTCCATTGGGAATCTGTCTGTACATGATTTGTATTTTTTCATTTTTCAATAATGGAACTGCTTTTTTAGCCATGCTTTTTAGGGCCTCCTGTGCTGAAAGATTTGCCAGACAGCTGGTTCAACACTTTTGGACCACTCCCTATTAGTCTCTGGTCCATTTAAAACAAAGCGCACCCCTGCCGGCTGGGGAATAAAGCCTGGGGTTTCTGATTATATTATCTTTGAATCACAGAGCAGAGGTCTTTGCTCTGTTTACTCGGAACATTGTGCTAGCTCAGATGTACGACGTCCGCTCGCATGTTGGCTCTACCGTACAGCCAAGCCGAGAACCATTTAAGGGCCTTTATTTTGTAAGAGAATGCCTAGATAAAGACCCCTTCATGTCCTGCGTGGTGGTTGAAAAGATGCTGTGGTTGGAGGCATCTGTGAATTTTCTGGGCGTATATCGTGGTGTGCTTGCCAGGCAACAGTGTTGGTTTTTCCCTCAGAGGGTCTCTTTGATGATTCAGGTTTGTTTGGCCAGCTCATCGCTCAGGCTGGACTGCAGCGTCTTCCTTGTAAAACATTTATGTGTCTGAAGCTCTCTTGCTTTTCGCAGCATGTACGCAGCTGGAGAGAGCCTTAAGCCAAGGCAGTGGAGTTTGGTGTGTTTGGGTATGCACAACAGGTCCAGACCTGTGATTAGGTTACATGATAAAGAACTGAAGTCAAGACAGGTTAGCTTGATTGTCCAATCGTGGCTCATGTAGATCCAAATTACAGCTAAACAATGTTCAGTATTTAAAGAGGGTGCACCCTTAAAACGGGTGTGTTAAAAACCCCATTGTTTTGTGGCTGTGTGGTTGACTTGGTAACCCAGGTGGTTGCTAGGGGTTTGTTAGGTGACTGCAGTGGTATTCCTGGTGGCAACCTTGTTGAGTTTTGCTTTATAGTTGATTTGGTGTTCCAGACAGTTGCTGGGGTTTGTTATGTAGCTACAGTGTTATCTCTGGTGGTGGCTTGGGTGTTCCATGGTGGTTGGTTAGGTTTACCAGGTGGTTGCTAGTGTTTTGTTATTTTTGTATTTGTAATACCACAGTGTATCAGAGATTTCTAGGCACAAATGGGACTAGAGGAACTAAATGAAACTATATTCAAATGTTTGTGGACATCTGCTAATCCACGAGGACCACTGGGTATTACACTAGATGTTGGAACATTGGTAAGAGGATTTGACTGCATTCAGCCACAAGAACATTCAACATCAGTTCTGAATTAAGCATCACTTCAACTCATCCCACAGGTTTTGAATGGAGGTTCATCACTCCAGAGAAAGCAGTTCCACTGCTCCACAACTCAATGCTCAGGGGCTTCAAACCCCTCTAGCTGAAACGTAGCGTATACTCACGTACGGCTGCTCCAGAGTGTTTCCTACTATTGGCAGAGGTTTTAGAAGGTGTGTGTGCAGTTGAACACCTGTGACTGTGTCCACAAGCTTTAAGACATATAATGTACTTAATCAGTAAGCTTTAAAAAGACATAGCGTCCAAATACTAAATATACATATACTCATACACGGACATACGTGTTGTCTCATCAGCAATGTATTCTGTATGTAGTATCGTGTATCAAGATACTGTGATTTTTACACCCCTAGTTTTCAGTAGGCCTTCTCACAATTTATCCCTGATGTTTATTACTATCATCAATCTCATCAAAATCAGTTACTGCATCTCATTCCAGAGCAGACATTAGCCTCTCAAGCTTTCTCTCGAGCTTTCTCTCAAACTTGCCAGGTTGTTTGTGTATGAGCTTTGTGTGTTCAGTAACTGTTGAATATTGAAAACTTCATTGAAACATTTCATTAATATAAGCTTCCAAGGTTCATAAATACAGAGGCTCCTGCAAACACCACATATATCTAAATTTGGGCTAATTTTCACCATTGAGGTGTTTTGTGGGAATGCTTATATGTACTCTCTGCAAGCTCTGACTGTCTTGCTGAGTAGGCGTTGGTGGTGCTAATGAACTTCAGCATAAAGGGGTGAAGGAAAATCTGTTTTTTTTGTCAGTTTCTCATTTTCTCTATTTGAGAGCTGTGAAGTGTAGATGAATAAAATAGGGCTTCTTCAACCTAAATGTGTGATTTCAAAAATGCAGGTGCTTTCACTGCGGCCTACCTGAGGGCCTAGTTAAATAGTAAATAGTCCAATAGTTAAATGATAAGGTAGTAGTTGCACTAATAAAAGCATTGTGTGCTTTGATATTTTGACATGGGGGAGGGGGGTTGTTATGACATATGACATGACATGATATGACCCAATTTTACTCCCTAAATTTTAGAAAGCCACCCAACGTACTCACTATCACTCTCCCCCTATCACATGTAATGCTCCCAACACTGGAAGGGTGAGGACTGACGGATCTTTCTTTGAACTTCTGCTCATGCAACACTCGGCAGTCAGTGCACTGATGACAGATTGCATTCAGCCACAAGAGCATTAGTGAGGTCAGGATATAGGCACCACCTTAACTCATCCCTAACTCCCCAGCTCATCCCAAAAGTATTGGATGGAGCCCCATCCATCATTCCAGAGAACACATTTCCATTGCACTACAGCTCAATGCTGGGGGGCTTTCTGCCAACAGGTTCATGTTTATGTGCTGCAGAGAGTCCTATTCTATTCTATTGGCAGTACTTCTCTACAGGCACTAGAAAAGCTGTGTGGGTGTGCATTTGCACATCTGTGTCAGCAATACGTGCAACTTAATGTCGCTGAATGCATGTAGCTGAATCCACCCATAGCTTGAGAAGTACCATAGCGAAACTGGTGTGCTTTTTTCCCTCTCAAGCACCAGATATGCTAGCATTATACCCAAGCTAAGGGATAAGCTCTGTTGTTGGGCTGCACACACTGCACCCCCCACCCAGCCATCAAGACAGAAGAGCTGAGTGGATAAAGTTTATTTCTGATGGCATTGTTCCAGCTACAGTCGGCAAAAACCTGTGGGCTACGTGTGTGCTAACCACTTTGTGTCTGCTTTTCCAACCAGGTTCAGTACAACGCGGTACTGGCAGCAAAACCTTTCCTGAAAGAGGGATTCATTTCAGCTGTGGTAAAACTGCAGACGAGGGAAATGTGTTTAGAAAATATCTGTTCTAGCTGTGTTTCTTTGACCAGTAAGCAGTAGCTAATGCTAACAGATGGAACTAATGCATGAGATGTAGAATTTTCTACTTGCTGTAATAATAACTGGACTGGTTCTGCGGATCTTGTAACCATTTGCATTGATTTTACTCTTTCGGAGAGGTCAGCATATTTGGTCCACTTGGCTCCACAGAGATGAAACCAACACACTTTTGTTTTTATTTGTGTTAAGGCCTTTTTAGGCTGTGGTGGGAAGCAGTTTCAAAAATGGGACATGTCCTCCTTTTGGTTATGTGAAAATGTCATTGATTTCACATCAGCAGTTGCTGCTACTGTCTCATATTCTGTGTGCAGGTTTTACAGATTTGTTTAAGCCCCGCCTTCTGTGCCACTATTGGACTATATGTACCTGCATCTACATGCAACCACTGGTCAAATGGCTTAAGTCCCGCCTTCTTACCTCTGCTACTGGACTACATATACCTGCATCTACATGCAGCCATTGGTCAAACAGCTTCATGCCACTGCCAACTGAGCACAGTCTAAAACTGTTACTGTTACATTGGCATGAAAAAGTTTTGTAAAGATTGTGAAAGTATTTTTTAAATTATTTTAAATGCAAAATGAAATAAAAGGAGAAGGTTTAGCATTATAGGCTGTTGGGACATTATAGGCTGTTGGTTAGTTTTGGTTAATGAGTAAATATTTAGGTAAATGAGTAATTGTATATAATATTTAACCTACCCTCATACATATACATTGCCACAGTTCTACAACTTAGCCCAACATCCAACATCCACAGTAACTATGACGGACACTTATGGGCCCTAGTGTTCTCTTTTTTGAATAGCAGAATATTGTCACCCTAATATTGACCAGTTGTCATGGGAGTCTCATGTCATGGGACGCTCAGATCTAATACATTTTACAAATCCAAGAACCAAAAAGAGGTCATGTCACCCTTGCATCAGCAAATACCTACACGAAACATGAAATCAGCTTCGGCCCAGAATCCCTGTCTTGGTGCACAGTAATTGCATTTCCATTACATAACAGAACAACTACTTATCAGATCATCATGTGAAAACATCTGGTTGGTTCTGCTGCCTGTGCGTCTTGACTGGCCCTTCGGTTCTTGTTTTGTTTGGGTTTTCTTTGCTGAATCAGGAATGGTTGGCTGGGTGTTGACGTGTTCAGGTGCTTGGCAGTCCTCCATGAGGTTTTGGGTTCATGTTGAGCACACGTTCCGCTGATACGAGATCTTTGGTCGCTGGATTTAAGTGCTGGACATTTTTGTGGCTTTCTGACTGACCTCTAGGTTTTTCTCTGCTGTGTTTCAAGTCTTAGTCTTGCTGATACGAGCTCTCCGGTTGCTGGGTTTGTACTTGACATTTCTGTGGCTGGCTGACAAAGCTTCTGGATGTTTTCTTTTGTTTCTATATCTTCAGTTTTGTGGCATGGCATCCATACTGCTGGATTGACTACCTGACAAAGGAGAGGTGACATTGAGTGTGTGTGTGAATCTTTCCAAGCCTGAGGGCTTAGGGTTTGTGTGTTAATTTCTCCACACCTGCATTTCACAACCGGAAGGCAGCTGCCTCAATGCCTTGCTGCCTATGCTGTCTCATAATTTAGCATCTTAGAAGACAGCAGTGTGATGAAGGAACCTACAACCCAATCGCATTTCAGATGCACTGCTAAGGCAGGGATACGTCATGATGTTGTCAGGACATATCCCACAACTACAGTTAACAAATAGTTAAATAATCATAAAGTCCTTCATTCATTTCTACAGATTACTGCTTGCTTCCACCATGTTGCTTTTTCTCTGCAGATGAGCCAGCTCGTAGGCCAGAGGATCATGGGATAGGCAGCAAAGGATGCATCTTTGCTGCCTTCACAAATTGGCAAGATGAAGTTACCTTAAGAGGCAGCCTTTTATACAAGCATTCGATTCAGACAGGACTCGGTACCTTCCCGCTTTCAAATACTGCCTAAGTAGGCAGCATTGTTTACGTTTCAGACACTGTGACTAAATGGGCCAGTCCAGCAGACTAAGCCGTCGACACTATGATCATTATGACGTGAGGATCGCTGGTTCGAATCCCAGGTCAAGCTGCCTGCCATCAGCAGCCGATGCCATTGGCCTTGCTCTCTCCGGGTGAGTAGAGAGCTCCTCCCACATCACTTCTGTGTGATTCTGGCTGGCACGGGTGTCTGCTAGCCGATGAATCAGAGCTGGGTATCTGGCATTGCATTGATTGCATTGGCCTTGGTTTCAAAAAAAGAGACGTTGGCTGGTTTAGTATGTGTCAGTTCTCACCCTCCCAGTGTTGAGAGCATTACATGTGATAAGGGGAGAGTACTAATGAATTGGTAGAGTTAAATTGTTGATCTATTGGACCCCCTCCCCACACAGGGATTGACTGGATAGAGGAGTAGTCATGGCAATGTAAACAACCCCACTACAGCAGTTTTTTATTTATTTTTTACTTCTTCGTTTCTTCCAATCCTATGAAGTCACGCATGTACGTTTTCTTAAGACATTGTAAAACAACCAAAGGTACCAGATCCCTTCTCACGAGTCTTCCAACACTAAAGCTGTTTCTCCAACCACCTGCTGCCCCTCTGAAGCTACTAGAACATTCCTCCATCTTGTAACCAGATAACCATTGGGCAGTTGAAGTGCTCTGAGGAACGGGAAGGTCACTCAGTCTAGATTTGGGAATGCGTGGGCTGCTCGGCCCTGCCCGGTTCCATCATGTGCCCAAAATGAGCGTGCTGACCACAAAGCATGGCAGGCATGCCACATCTCCAGCAATGGGCACGGGAAAGCAGTGTTCTCAGCACTTCTCGAGGGTCAGCAACTTCCCGATTAGCATACTGTATCCAGTCCAGCAGAAGGAAGAAGGCAGGCCATTGAGTGTGGAGGATAAAGGCCTGTTTCATGAGCACTCCAGGCTGAGAAGTGTTCAGGAGAACACCTACACTGTAGAGAAACACTCTGCTGTTGTGCTAGCAAAGACAATGGACGGATTTAAGCTTTGGGGCATTGGGAGCAGCTGCTCTTTGTGGCTGATCTGAAACCGCGTTGCTTTTTCTGATGGGGATAGTGTTTATGAATTTTTCTTATAAATTAAATTTAATATACACAAAACAGCACACTTAGAGGTGCTTATTCAGCCTATGGCACTTTAGCCCCCTCCATTCACTGTGAATGTGTAAGGAGTGTTTCAGACTGGATTGCTTTCTGATAGAGGTCCAAAACTGGGCAGCCAGTCAGAGCAGGGATCGTATACATACAGCACAATAACAAAAAACGTCTTTTTATTGTAAGGGATAAAAATAAGCTGAATAACGGTCATGTAGTAAAGAATTAGGATTATTTTGGTACATTAGAAGTAAAAACACACTTCAACCAATGAAATTTAACCTCTGCATTTAACCCACAACACACACTCACTCACGCAGTGAATAGGGCTAGTGACAACACATAGCCAGAGCGGTGGTCAACCACCCCAGGGCCATGGGATTAAGTAGGGGTTAGGTACCTTGCTCAAGGGCGCCTTAGTCATGAATGTTGAGGCAGGAAAAAGCATTGTTCCTTCACCCCCCCCCCCCCCCCTTTCCTGGGGATTAAACCCTTCTGGTCAAACTCCTGCTACTCTAATCTTTAGGGCACAGCTGCCTCTGTAAAGCCCACACTGTGGTCATAGGTGGACTTCAAAGGAAATTGATGCTTTATTAATAAAACAGTCAATTCTAATGCTCAAGAAACATCGCCTGGATTATGAGATCTGTGTTGCTTTGTCCTTTTGCTCGGTATCCTTGTCCTATTTAACCATGAAGTTTCTTTTTTGAATTCATTTTTGTTGTCTTTTATATTTTTCACCATCCATTCATCCTTTAATGTTAACAAGATAAACGGAATTATTGTATTGGGTCACCTGCTCATTCATTTTTTCTTCTGAAATCAAGGGTATTAAAAATAGTTCCGCGGCTCCACAGCTCAATGCTTGGGAGGCTTTATACCCCTCTAGTTCACACTTGACCTTAGGTATGATGCTTATAGGTTCTACAGGCGCTAGACAAGCTGTGCCACTTGAAGTAGATGATTGCATTCATTAGTAAGAGGTGTGCACAAACATTTGGACATATAATGTACCAAGCCCCTGCTAAGGAAAAGCATCCCCACAACATGACGCTGCCACCCCCATACTTCACTTTTGGGATGGTGTTTGTTTTCTGTTGGTTTTAGAAGCTTGTAAACCTGGGTTCCCAGCCTGCCTTGGTGTCTGTAGCAGGACTTCCATCATGGCCTGTTTAGGAAGGCAGGAATTGAGAAAACAGGTATCAGGATTATCTTCAGGTTTACATTGTAAAACAGTAGGGCAAGCTGGTTGTTAGTCAGGGGGATAGAGGTCAAGCTAGCCTCCCGTTGACTTGGCTCAGGCCCAGGGAGCGAGAGTGAAAGAGACAGAGACAGAGAGAGACTAAATTTAGCGGTACAGTGTGGGCAACAGAGTGGTAAGCTTTTCCACGCTGTTTTTTACTCGGCTGCTCCAGAAGAGTGGTTTTAGGGAGACATAATTAGTTGAGGTCTGCACAGCGGAGAGCACTGCAGTCACGGCCAGGCCGAGTGTAGCGGGTTCATGTAGCGCTCTTTTAACAGGAGGAGTTAAATGCAGTGGTGGCCCAATGACGCATGCGACTGTGTGGGTGGGTATGGGCCCGTTCCATCTGCTGAAATTTCAGGATGGAATCAAGAGGTCAAGGGAAGTGAAATAGGGCAAGAAGCTTTTGATGTGTTTGTGTGTGTGCAGTTGTGGCCGTGATCAGGTGTGTGTGCACTTGTGTTTGCCAGACTGTTACCTCTTGACCGCCCCCTCAGTCTGAACACAAATGCGCGTTGATCTGGTTATATATTTGCGGACGCTGATGTTCCTCAAACAGGCTTCGCTGTAGCCATTGCGTCACTAGTCCAGCCTGTCTGTTTGCTGTGGGAATAGTCTGCTGCTAAACCATTTCCTCTTGACTAGGCTACTCTTTTCTCTGGACGAGTTTCAGCATCTTCTCCACTCCCCTTTCCAGTAGTCTCTCTCTTTACTGTCTTTAATGTCCCACATTTCCGTTTAATCAAAAGGAACATAAGAATTTCAGTTAGCTTTGCTCACAGATTCACCCCTTCTCCCTGGCAGTAGATTCTTGATTGGACTGAGATCTGTTGGACTGAGACATGGACCTGGCCAAAGGTGTGATGCTCAAGTCATCCAACCAACCTATGGCCACATCCATGTCTTAATTCATCAGATCTCAGTCCAATCAAGAATGTACTTGAAAATTTTGATCCTCAAGTGTCATCAAACCAACCTACGTAACCATAAGTTTATCTGATTGGACTAAGATCTGATGGATTGAAACATGGACATGGCCATTGTAGAACATTCACCTTTTTATCTTTTATCCACTTGCTTGGGATGTTTGGGATCATTGGGCCTCATTCCCCGTTATCTTACTAAGAATTTTCTGAAATGTGTTCATGAGAAAAGCCCTAACCAAAAGGTCTGCATCAGATTCATGATCACAGCTCATGAAGGAACCCATTGTGCTAGGAAATCAAACAATTCGTCCTTCACATTTACTAAAATACCAAGTCCCTGCTGAGGAAAAGCTTCCCCCTGTGTCAGCAGTGGGTGCTGGTTATAATAGCTGGCTGCATTCACTTGAAGGGGGGTCCACAAACATTTGGACACATAGTATACCAAGTCCTTACTAAGGAAAAGCATCCCCACGACATGATGCTGCCTTCCCCATATTTCACGTTTGGAATGGGGTTGTGCCAGACATAGTGTTTTGAAGTTTGGCCAAGAAGCTCCACTTTTGGTCTCATCTAACCTCAAATCTTTCTGGCACTCCAGACGTGCTTTGATGTGGTTTTTCTTCAGTGATTTCATCTTTCTGTCCAGCGTCCCGTATGGGCCAGCTGTGCTTAGAGCTTTTGATATCGTGGACTGGTGGAGCTTCGTTCTAGTCTCAGGCACTGAACTCTGCGGCTCCTTTGAGGTGATTGTTGATCTGTCTGTGACATGACTTACATGTTCCCTTCTTGCTGTTGTAGGAAACAGAGGACGTCTCTCTGAACTTGATGAAAAATGGTAAATCTTTATTACAATAAGCAGTAGCAAGATTCACAATGTACCTCGGATTCAGCTGGACTGAACACCCAGTAACCAAAGAACACATATATACACAAGCTCCTCTTGTAAAGGACCAGTGTTAGTGCAGTCAGTATGAAAATACTACCAATTGAATGACCAAATATCAAAATACTACAACTTGAGTTCTGTTGCCTTCATGTCTAGACCAGTTCCCTTTGTCTATGATGGTTGTTGATCACTCACTATCAAAACCCCTTTAAGTTTAAGATTAGATCTTCTGGTCCCACAGCACTTCCTGCTTTGCATTTTCGGAAGCTAAATAAGCCATTTTGGGGGGAGACACCCTGGTTTGGACCTTTTATCATGATAATAATGCCTTGGAGTGCAGCAAGGTAAGCCAGTCACCTTTGGGTCCATACTGTAACGTCTTACACTCTTACGCTGAGTTTTGGGGGATGGTCTAGTCTTGTCCTAACGATGGTATTTTCTTATAGTCTTTCTCTTCTGCATCTGTAGAACTTTATCTCTAGTTTTAGAAAGCTTTTTGGTCTTCATTATCACAACTTTTCTTCAGACTTACAGCCTGACCAGAACTTTTTAAATAATCTCCTAGTACAGGCCATTTGTAAGCCAATAGAGTCCTCATTAGACATCTATGTACTTACTTTTTCACAGGATAGTGGTTGAATATTTAAGCAAACAGAATATTTCTTTACATAAAAGAAATATCACTTTATATCATAACTTTTGAGAGGCAGTCCCTCAAAAATCTTATTTGTTTCAAGTATAAGATCCTTGGAGGTTTTTAAATTTAAAACTGTGAAGGAATCTTCAAGAAAAGGTTTTTAGAAGTAAAAAGAGTTTGTTGAAGGTTCCTTAAAGCATCTAAAGAGGTTCTTCCACAGTTCCTCAATGATCTTATACTTTTAACAGTGAACAGCATGAATTATTGAAGTGTCATTTGTGATCTTGAGACCTACTCAAGAGAATTACATCCACAATGGAAAAAATATTAAAAGTTAAATATTTTAAAAAACAAAATAATCCAAATGAACAACATTGCGCTGATTTGTGGTTCTGAATGACGGATTCTCAATTAATTCTCGATGAATTGCTGAGCATTAGTTGTAGTCAAACTCTTCTTAATAAACACTTTCTTCGCGTTTATCTTTGTCCCCACGTCCTTCTTATCTTCTCTCTCTCTCTCTCTCTCTCTCTCTCCTGCCGTCCCTACTCTTTAAAAGTCACTGAGCACCACTGCAGTGCTCTAGAGAACGCAGCCTGAAGCAACAATGCTCATGTAGAGCCACTGAACCCATTTTTTTTTTTTTGGATCCCCTACTGCGCCTTATTATCAAGTGGAACTCGTCAAGGTCTTAATTACCAGACTGTGAAGCGATGTGGTGCTTGGTGAGTGTTAGAAGCGCCTCAGCCAAGGTGAACCGGCTGAAAGGAAAGACAATTTTCAAAGTGCTGTCGCTCAAGAGCTTTGAATGGTTGTCGGAATGCCAAGTACGCTGCAGCCATACCAACGATGGCGAGCAGCGACACTGGCCGCAGTTTGAACAGAACTAACAGTAATTCAGACGAACAGAGTATCGTCTGCAGAATTATTGCAGTAAACGAATTTATCTGAATATTAATATGAGGTATGTTGTTTTACTTGCAGACGCTGCCTGTTCTGCTGCAGCTCAGCCATAAATTGGTAGTCATATGTGTGTGAATTAAGAGAATTCTTCAAAAACTAGCCGTTATGAAGCAGATAAGACGTAAAGTTTCCATTTTCGGAGCAGTTGGATGTTCCTTTTATTGATGTTGTCACAAAGCAGCTTTACAGGAATCCTGTAATAGGACTTGCGATTAACAAAACATAAAGCATGAACACAAATAAACCTATAAAACCCCCTGGGGAGCAAGCCAAAGGTGACTCTGGCCAAGAAAGACTCCCTTGGAGCTGGAGGAAGAAGCAGGGAAGCCCAGCGGTCAGTCTTTCATTGGAGTTAGGCCAGACAAGAGGGCAGTCATTAATTAGAGAAGGTAAAGAGATAGAATTAGTTTGTACATGACATAGAAAACATAGAGTGTGGACTGGTAGGGCCATGGTAAGACCTTCAGCTTGCGCATCTTGAGGGAGTCCTTTGCGCATTCTGAAGTGTGTTTAGCGTCATTATCCTGCTTTAGAAATGATTTTCATTTGGTGTTGAATTGTTCCCCATACCACGGGTTGCAAAACAAGCATGATTAAGCCAACTCAGTTATTAACAGTTGGAGAGGTGCTCTTTTCATGACGCTGAATGTTTCTTCTAATGACTCTTCCATGAAGGTCATGATCGTGCAGGAGTCGCTGCACAGTAGAACAGTGCACCACCACCACTAAATCTTCCTTTTTAGCAATCCTACAGGCAATTCATCCAGACGTCAACTTAACTTCCACCGCTCCCTTTAACTACTACGCCTCATTTACTTTTCGTGAACATAGATTATTAAAAATAAATAAAGAGTACTAGACCACGGCTGATGATTGTTGGAACAGTATTTGAGGAGTCAGATTATTTATAAAGCTTTGAATTTTGCATCATTTGAAAATTCTTAACAATAATTGTGAACAAGCTATAGCCCTAATAAGCTGATTAAGGCCTGAGACCTTTTCCTTTGTGCTCCTTATCTTTTCTGAATCTAAAATTGTACTAAACAAAAATATACACTAGTCCTGCATAAAATGTTGGAAATATTTGACTTAGTAATTCCACTTCTTCTCACTGAACTATTCACAGTACCAACACAGTTCCTGGGTTTGCATGTCACTGTGTATCACTGTGGAATAAGGGCCAGCCTTTGTTGGCAAATTTGCTTCCGACTGTGGTCCATAGTTTCCAGCCACTGAATGAAGTCACTACTTTTACCAGTAGTTTAAAAGATGACAGTAGTCAAGGTTTAGTCTTTACGCATAAACAGAAGCTATAAAGGGGATGGTGGTGGTGACTCTGGGCTGTGTGAGGGACTGTCTTTCTCTCTGCCTCTTTCTCTTTCTCTAAACTAAGGCTAAACTTTCCGTTCCACACCCAGTCTGGCACACTGGGAGCAGGGCATGGGGTATCTCTGTGCCTTCATACGGCTGCAGCTGTATCCTTTTGGTCTGCAGTTTGCCCTAGTTGGCACCTCTTACTTAAACCTGCAGTTTCTGTTCATTACAAGCCATTCCTTGATTTAAGTCACATCCCGTTGGAGCTTTTTTAACTTCAGTGAAACGTGCCAATGTACACATGCACTCCAGATTACACTGCAGAGCACCTAGACATTATTGTTTCTGTTTTTCTTGACTTACGGACTTATGTAAAGAGAAGAGGGGGGTTTTCTATTGATAAAGAGCTAATTATAAAGAGGAAAAAAAAATTGAGATAAATGAGGGTGGTTTCATTGTTATAATCGGGATAATCATATGCAGTCATAGTTGGGGTAGTATTTGAGAGGCATATGTTCAGGCCAATGTTCAGTTATATGATAACACACCAGTGAAACGCAAGCTGACAAATGAGGGTGTTCAGATACAGTGCAGCCAACTGACCCCAGCTCAGTATCTTAACAGCTTCACAGTATTAAGACCATCTTAGATGGTAGAGGGAGCGTTTTATGTGCTGCTCATTCTACCATTTACCAACGATATTGAATGGAAGCTGAGAGGGAAACCCAGTCTTGTATCTGACAAGTTTAAACACAACAGGTCTAATTGTCATATTATAAATATTATTTAGTATCAGTGTTATCGAACTGTAGATTAGTGCTCAATAGGGCTCAGTAATCATGTATAATCGTTTATTGGTGTGTACAGTAAAAGAATCCTCTACAATTAAACACAATTCTGCACATTTTAACACACATTGAATGTGTTATATTTACTGGACTTTTTTTTAATGAAATGTCAAATATGGGATGTACATCACTTATGTCATATTTACGTGAATATGGCATATTTATTTATGTGAATTCTTTTTCCCAATATGTTCAAATGAACTCCTGCCTCCCAAAAAGACCCACCCCAACCCTGACTAGCAAAAAAGCAGATAAGAAGATGGGTGGATGTTCAGCTGAATAAATAAACAGAAGCCATATTTAAGCTGCTTTCCTATCAAGAATTTGTTTATTCTCACTGAAATTTGTGGGAAAAGCAATGGGGACATTTTTTGGCTTGTTTTGTCATGGAATTTTATCCTCGGTTTTAGGATGGATGCAGTGTTCCTGCATGAAGGCCTTTAAACTGTATTCCTAACAGTGTCCGTGACCTAGATTCACTCATAGTACATCCTGGCTGAACACACTGCACCTGGTTCCAGTAACACCAACTCTCTTACACACACACACACTGGGCAGTGCCACTATCACTGGGGAAGTCCCTTTGGCACACACAAAGACGTTTTATACACTCTCTTTGTCTCTATCTTCTTCCCCCCTCCGTCCCTCTCTGTTCCTGCCTGTCCGTCCAAATGGCAGCTCTATTTCAGCCCATTTGATGATGTGTTTATGGACCTCTGGACGAGCAGCATTTTTGGGTAGCACTGAACTCCTTATACTAATAATATAGTATTATTCAGTCTGTGAAAGGCAAACAAAGTAAGTGGTTTGGTTCAAGCCATACAGCACTATTCCAGCCGATCAGCATCATTAGTTCATGCTTGTGCACAGGACAGGGGAAGAGGAGGGGCGTTTGGACGGTGACGAGACCTGTTCATGTTGAAAGGCATGAAAAGGGACAAGGACGTTGGTGTATATGTCTGTTCTCAGGTCAGTAGGAGTATAGAGGGGTGTAGTGTTAGCTGCAGTGTTGAGGGTGTGACTGTTCTCAGGTCAGTAGGAGTACAGCAGGGTGTAGTGTTAGCTGCAGTGTTGAGGGTGTGACTGTTCTCAGGTCAGTCTGAGTACAGCAGGGTGTAGTGTTAGCTGCAGTGTTGAGGGTGTGACTGTTCTCAGGTCAGTAGCAGTACAGCAGGGTGTAGTGTTATCTGCAGTGTTGAGGGTGTGACTGTTCTCAGGTCAGTAGGACTACAGCGGGGTGTAGTGTTAGCTGCAGTGTTGAGGGTGTGACTGTTCTCAGGTCAGTAGCAGTACAGCAGGGTGTAGTGTTAGCTGCAGTGTTGAGGGTGTGACTGTTCTCAGGTCAGTAGCAGTACAGCGGGGTGTAGTGTTAGCTGCAGTGTTGAGGGTGTGACTCTTCTCAGGTCAGTAGCAGTACAGCAGGGTGTAGTGTTATCTGCAGTGTTGAGGGTGTGACTGTTCTCAGGTCAGTAGGACTACAGCGGGGTGTAGTGTTAGCTGCAGTGTTGAGGGTGTGACTGTTCTCAGGTCAGTAGCAGTACAGCAGGGTGTAGTGTTAGCTGCAGTGTTGAGGGTGTGACTGTTCTCAGGTCAGTAGCAGTACAGCGGGGTGTAGTGTTATCTGCAGTGTTGAGGGTGTGACTGTTCTCAGGTCAGTAGGAGTACAGCGGGGTGTAGTGTTAGCTGCAGTGTTGAGGGTGTGACTGTTCTCTGGTCAGTAGGAGTACAGCGGGGTGTAGTGTTAGCTGCAGTGTTGAGGGTGTGACTGTTCTCAGGTCAGTAGGAGTACAGCGGGGTGTAGTGTTAGCTGCAGTGTTGAGGGTGTGACTGTTCTCTGGTCAGTAGGAGTACAGCGGGGTGTAGTGTTAGCTGCAGTGTTGAGGGTGTGACTGTTCTCAGGTCAGTAGCAGTACAGCGGGGTGTAGTGTTATCTGCAGTGTTGAGGGTGTGACTGTTCTCAGGTCAGTAGGAGTACAGCGGGGTGTAGTGTTAGCTGCAGTGTTGAGGGTGTGACTGTTCTCAGGTCAGTCTGAGTACAGCAGGGTGTAGTGTTAGCTGCAGTGTTGAGGGTGTGACTGTTCTCAGGTCAGTCTGAGTACAGCAGGGTGTAGTGTTAGCTGCAGTGTTGAGGGTGTGACTGTTCTCAGGTCAGTAGCAGTACAGCAGGGTGTAGTGTTATCTGCAGTGTTGAGGGTCTGACTGTTCTCAGGTCAGTCAGAGTACAGCAGGGTGTAGTGTTATCTGCAGTGTTGAGGGTGTGACTGTTCTCAGGTCAGTAGGAGTACAGCGGGGTGTAGTGTTATCTGCAGTGTTGAGGGTGTGACTGTTCTCAGGTCAGTAGGACTACAGCGGGGTGTAGTGTTAGCTGCAGTGTTGAGGGTGTGACTGTTCTCAGGTCAGTCTGAGTACAGCAGGGTGTAGTGTTAGCTGCAGTGTTGAGGGTGTGACTGTTCTCAGGTCAGTAGCAGTACAGCAGGGTGTAGTGTTATCTGCAGTGTTGAGGGTGTGACTGTTCTCAGGTCAGTAGCAGTACAGCAGGGTGTAGTGTTATCTGCAGTGTTGAGGGTGTGACTGTTCTCAGGTCAGTAGGACTACAGCGGGGTGTAGTGTTAGCTGCAGTGTTGAGGGTGTGACTGTTCTCAGGTCAGTAGCAGTACAGCAGGGTGTAGTGTTAGCTGCAGTGTTGAGGGTGTGACTGTTCTCAGGTCAGTAGCAGTACAGCGGGGTGTAGTGTTATCTGCAGTGTTGAGGGTGTGACTGTTCTCAGGTCAGTAGGAGTACAGCGGGGTGTAGTGTTATCTGCAGTGTTGAGGGTGTGACTGTTCTCTGGTCAGTAGGAGTACAGCGGGGTGTAGTGTTAGCTGCAGTGTTGAGGGTGTGACTGTTCTCAGGTCAGTAGGAGTACAGCGGGGTGTAGTGTTAGCTGCAGTGTTGAGGGTGTGACTCTTCTCAGGTCAGTAGCAGTACAGCAGGGTGTAGTGTTATCTGCAGTGTTGAGGGTGTGACTGTTCTCAGGTCAGTAGGAGTACAGGGGTGTAGTGTTAGCGGCAGTGTTGAGGGTGTGACTGTTCTCAGGTCAGTAGGAGTACAGCGGGGTGTAGTGTTATCTGCAGTGTTGAGGGTGTGACTCTTCTCAGGTCAGTAGCAGTACAGCAGGGTGTAGTGTTATCTGCAGTGTTGAGGGTGTGACTGTTCTCAGGTCAGTAGGAGTACAGGGGTGTAGTGTTAGCTGCAGTGTTGAGGGTGTGACTGTTCTCAGGTCAGTCGGAGTACAGGGGTGTAGTGTTAGCTGCAGTGTTGAGGGTGTGACTGTTCTCAGGTCAGTAGCAGTACAGCAGGGTGTAGTGTTATCTGCAGCGTTGAGGGTGTGACTGTTCTCAGGTCAGTAGCAGTACAGCAGGGTGTAGTGTTAGCTGCAGTGTTGAGGGTGTGACTGTTCTTAGGTCAGTAGGACTACAGCGGGGTGTAGTGTTAGCTGCAGTGTTGAGGGTGTGACTGTTCTCAGGTCAGTAGGAGTACAGTGGGGTGTAGTGTTAGCTGCAGTGTTGAGGGTGTGACTGTTCTCAGGTCAGTAGCAGTACAGCAGGGTGTAGTGTTATCTGCAGTGTTGAGGGTGTGACTCTTCTCAGGTCAGTAGGAGTACAGCAGGGTGTTGCCAGCAGCTGCAGGGATGCGGTCAGGCTTTAGGGCTTAAGAGTTGGACTCCTCTTATGGAAAGTGGGAGAGAGCTAAATCTAGGGTTGGCCTGCACAGACAACTCTTTCTAAGGCAGGGAGTTGGCTGCCCTACATATGCTGCTCAAGCACACACACACACACACACACACACACAGAACATGGAAATCCTTCTCTGTCCAGCCTCCTCTCTATGTGTCGGTGCTGATCTCTCTGTCTCTCTCGCACTCTCCCTGTCTCTGCGCTGATCTCTCTCTCTCTTTCTCTCTCTCTCTCTCT
Organism: Salminus brasiliensis; assembly: GCF_030463535.1. NCBI lineage: Eukaryota > Metazoa > Chordata > Actinopteri > Characiformes > Bryconidae > Salminus > Salminus brasiliensis. Next base: position 23,126,270 of record NC_132892.1, on the reverse strand, counting down.
CTCTCTCTCTCTCTATGTGCTGATCCCGCTTTCTCGCTCTTTGCTAATCTCTCTCTCTGTGTTTCTATGCTGATCTCTCTTTCTGTGCTAATATCTCTTACTCTCTCTGTCTGTACTGATCTCTGTCACCGTGCTGATCTCGCTGTCTGTATCTCTGTGCTGATCTCTCTGTCTCTTTGCTGATCTCTCACACTGTCTTTGCTGATCTCTTTCTGTCTCTGTGCTCATCGGCTTCTGTGTGCCGATCCCTCCATCTGTCTCTGCTGATCTCTCTTTCGCTCTCCTTGCCCCTGTGCTGATCTTTCTCTCTGTGTCTCTGTGCTGATCTCTCTCTCTCTCTCTGTGCTGATCTGTCTCTCAGTAGGGAGTATACAAGTGTAAGATTACTCCTTAGATACAGTTTCATGTGGAGATGGATGATGGTGGATTCATGTCTTACTTCAGAAGCTTCTCAAAACAGAAGGCAGCTGCTCTAGATATGAATGTAACGCGCGTGTGTGTGTGTGTGTGTGAGTGAGAGAGTGATTGACCTATTGCTTTTGGCAGTGTTTCTTCTGCAGGCTTGGTTGCATTACAGGCCACATTTTAGAGCCAACTTTTCATTTCTTTCACCAGTAAAACACTCCAAAAACACACCTCTAACCTAATAGCAGCCAGCATTCACATGCTCACAATATAAACTTCCCACAATCCCACTTCCTCGTTTTATTGAAGCACTTCTAGGCCTCAGTTTGTTTCCCCTACAAAACACTGCCGAAGCAAAAACTCAGAAAAGCAGCTCCCTCTCTTTTGTTCTACCTCTGTTCTGTTTGTTGTTGGGCCTTTCGTCTGAAGCTGAAGAGATGTATTCCCAGCGTCCAACGCTTCACTGGTGTCTATCATGTGCTTTTTTCGGTTGCATCCTGATTGGCTGTCTGTGAGTCTGTATGAACCTAGACAGAACCAAGACGGTCAGACTGAGATCTAGTTGCTGAACTGAGGAAGGTCTGGCATCAGCCCCTCAAAGTTATTCAAAAGTGATAGTACACTTTTTCATCTTTTTCATGTTCATAATTTTCACACGTGCACTCTGGACAAGTGATTTGTCTAACATTTCTCCATTTTATCCCAACAAGTCACACGTCTGCTGCTCGAACCCCCTGGCTTGTGCACCCCCTAGTTGTAGGAAATTCAGTTCTGCTGCGTCTGTAACTCCACCTCAAGTAATGATGAAATAGTGAGCACTTTCCCCTCTAATATGTAGCGGTGGGTGATGACCTTCCGAATGTTACCGCTCCTATTGGCAATTGCGGTGACAAATGAGTCCGAAAAGGCTCTGATTGGCTGCTTTCTACCCTGCCTAGGGCTAATCAGTTTTGATACGTTCAGAATAACATCAAAGGACCTCACTGTTGTTCTCCACTAATCTTCAGTCCTAACAGCTGAGGCCAGAGCAGCTGCTTTCCTTTACTTCCCTATTCGTCATCTTCCGAAGTTGTATTAGCCAGCATTGCCTGTTTAGTCAAAGCAGCTTGAAACGCCTGTACATGTACAGGGCAAAACATTTACAGCACATTTTGTCTGAGAACAGAGATACTGGCAGAGTAATCACAGTAAAACCACTGTACAAGACACTTTCACCACTGTTTATGAGGCTTTTCCCTGATTGAGGAATGTTTACCACCAGCTTTTAAGGGAATTGTAACACGGCCAGGGAGAATCACTTACTACCTCGTAGCTAAACGCTGCCATAGCCATGTGTTAACCAGGTAGCTAAACGCTGCCATAGCCAGGTGTCAACCTGGTAGCTTAATGCTGCCATAGCCAGGTGTCAACCTGGTAGCTAAATGCTGCCATAGCCATGAGTGTTACCCTGCTATATTGTTCAGATAATTACCACAGTTATGAACACATGCCATCTCTGCCGTTGCTCCATGTTACACAGAGATATGCACTAGTCCAGAACACAGGACCTTCTTCCTGTATTTACTTTCTTGCTCCCGCCCCAGACAGGTCTGACCAATAAGCAGAGGGAACATTCTCATGTGGTTTGTGCCTCAATTTCTTGTCCAAACCATCCAAAATGTGTCATTTTCACACCGCAAACGAATCGACTCACGGTGCAGTTTGATCTGGACCATGGCCATCTTTTTTGGTCCTTTTGTCCTTTTGTGGTCTGAGGCACCTTTCACACCTGCTATTTTGGGTCGAACCTAACTGAAATGTCCAAATATACATAGAAACAAGGTCGGTGTGAATGCACCCTAGGTGAGGCTATTGTTTGCAGGTAAACATGAGTGGTTCAGCAGCCTGTTGCACTGCCACTATGGTCCGGAAGTTGCTGTTTTAAATCCCGAGCCATACTGCTTTGCCATCAGCGGCCGGAGTCAGACAGAGCACAATTAGCCATGCTCTCTCCAGGTGGGTTACTGTCACTCTCTTCTCTCATCACTCTTAAAGCAATGTTGGCTGCTGCAGGCTGGTGTGTCTGGTGTGGCGGACTTCGAAAAGAAGTGGTGGCTGGCTTTGCATAAGTCCTTACACTTCTAGTGTTGAGAGCATTGCTCGTGCAAGGGGGATATGCAAACAGGTGGGTTAATTGGCAGCACCAAATTGGAAAAAATGGAATAAAAAATTATATATATATAATATAAAGAAGCCAGCATGTCATGGCTGATCAGCTGCTTTGGGTTTAAGAGAAGAACTGAGTACATTAGATTTTTGCCAGATTGTCCCTTTAACTACTGCATCAGTATCTGCTGGTGTTTTATACTGATGGGACTTCAGGTTGTGCTTCTTAGCTGTTTAAGGGGTAGATTTATGAAGTGCTAAGCTGGCCTTTGATCAGCCTAAATGGATAAGCATGGCACGGTGCACACCCTGTAAAGCGCATCCTCCACACGGCCCTGTTGGGTGTGAGTGGACAGGATTAAATATAGAGTGTGTGTGTGTGTGTGTGTTTGTGAGTGAGAGAGAGAGATGGAGAATGATTGTTTTTGTTAACGCTCCAAGTGCAGTCATATATCTCCTGGAACTCAATACTACCAGCGCTAATGCATGTGCAGACTGGATTCGCATGCTGCTGACCCATTAGTAACCTTGCTGCTTTAGCACGTGAGTGTGTACGACTGTGTATGAGAGCTTGTGTGTGAGTGAAAGTGAGACCACTGGGGCTTCGGGCCTGACGTGATTCATGTGCTCCATCAGGGAGCATGGGTATGTGTGTGTGTGTGTGTGAGAATGTAAACAGACACGAAGAAAGTGACACTGAAACAAGTCAGAAAGTAGCCAGAGTTTCACTTCTGGCATCTCTCCACAAAGCTCTCTCTCTCTCTTACTCTCAAGCTCTAGTGCCGACTCTGTCTTTTACACAGATGGAGACAAAAATGAAATGAAAGTCACCTGTAATGAGTGGGATTATGCCGATGGGTGGCATTAGCCGCTTTTACACCGATCTAAAATTAGCTCTCTGACCTGGAATCTTTAGCTTTTCTCAGTGTATGCTCATTGGGATCTGTCACAAAAAAGGCACATGGCCTTTCAATGCCAGTGTGGGAATCAGTCGCCAGTTTGCCTGGCCTAGAATTAAAATAAACAATGACAATCATTTTTGTTCCTTTTATGTTTGATTTGCATACAAAAATGTCACAGTACTTTTTATCTTGAGAGACAATGCACAAAATATTACAAACTCCCTGATCAGTATTGGCAATTGGCAATCGATCGAGCATAGGCCTCAGAAACACTGATCGGTCGATCCATCTCTACTATTATCTATGAAGAGCAAAGAAAAGAATGGTGCATAACTAAAAACAACAGCTAGAAGCCTGAAGGCCTCTGTATGTTTTTTTTAGGAACGACGTTTGCTTGACAATTAGCAGCCATGGGCTTCTGTGAGCAGCTGCCTAACCCTCTTTTTGATGCCTCAATTGATGCCCAAAAAGCAGAAGAAGTGTATAAGAACAGAGAAAAGGGGTTTTAGGCAGCCATATTATCAGTCCATGTTGCCTGCAACATACCTTCAGTAAGATTTAGCAGACTCTGGCATGGTGGTGCACTGTTCTACTGTTCAGCAACATCTGCACAAACATAGTCTTCTAGGACGGGCCATCAGAGGAAAACCCTTCCTGCGTCCTCACCAAAAAAAACAGTCTCAGACAATTTTTAAGGAAGCGTCTAAACAACCTCGATGGATTCTGGATGTTTTGGGGACCAAGCTACGGATGGCCCTCACAGTCCCCTGACGTAAACTTCATCAGAGATCTGTGAATAGATCTCAAAAGGGCAAGTCAAAGATGGCTAGGAGAACTAGAAGCCTTTTGCAAGGAAGAATGGGAAATAATATTCCAAACAAGAACGGAAAGAAAGGCTTTTATGTGCATTCTCTGCCGCTTGATGGGCATGTCTATCTACAAGGCAGGACGCAAGGAACATGTCAATCAAAAAGTTGTGGAATTCAATTTGATTTCAACTGAGCGTCTCACTCTCTCTCTCGTAAATGTGGTTCTGTAAATGGCCTTTCTGAATGAAATATTTCGGTGAGGTACGACAGTAGAATATTTCTTGTTTATTTTTGTCCATTTACAACGGCATCCACTCACACGCATTTCACCTCAAATTGGCTATTTTTTAAAACTGTACTCGGCTATAAAAATGGAGATTAGCTACACCATGCAGTGAAATAAGGAGGGGGGTCGAGCAGCCGAGCTCAATACGCACTGGAAACATCCCAATGTCTTCTGGGTTCATGTCCATGTCGTGCAAACGGAACCTACTAGGCTCATGCTGGATGTGCAGGAACAACAGAATGCTGCTTTTGCCTGATTGGTCAGTGCGCCGCTGTCTGCCTCGTGTAATTTTGAAAAAGTTGAAGCTAGCTAAGCTCCTCTTGCTGTACCGTAAGTCATGTTTGTGCCCTCGCAATCTCTCATGCAATTCCTTTGCCCACTACTAGCCATTGAAAATGAATGGGGGCATAATTTCGGGTGACTGCGGTGGACATGTACCATTAGCAAAGCTGTCATGCTTGCAAAAAGAGGCTTTCCTTGTTTGTTACTTTGATTTAAGTTATGCTGAAAATATTAAAGAAATGTGTCTTTTAGAGATCAGGTCATCTTATACTCAGTCAGATCGGTTCGCAGTAACAGACGACATCCCACTGCATATTACTGGGTATTTTGTGAGCAAGTTTGCTGTTAATATACCAAAGCTAAGGGTTTCCAGTCTGGGAAGGCAAAGTGATCCCAGATCAGTGTTTGAGGATTTCCAGCTGTAGTGTCTTACATTCTGCCACCATCTGGCTAACACTGTGATGGTAAGTGGCATGACACTGGCAGAAGAAGGGGGAGGGAGGCTGTTTTTGGTCATTAAGTTTCCTTCCGATGAAGAGCGGATTAAAGATTTATCCAGCAGACATGCATTCTCTGTGGCTTTAAGTGGCTGCAGCTTCTCTTTGACAACTTAAGAACATTTCCCTTGACTAAGTCCTCCTCTTTAGCTGCACTTTAGCAAGACACTTCATAAACAGTCCAAGCTGATACTTGAAGATCCCTCAAGAAAGAAGTTTCTCCTGATTAAGCCAATTAAGCAGGAGTATTTTTCTTTTACCTCAATCTGGTTTTAAGTGCCGTTGCCTTGCATTTCCTCCTGGTCTTGGGTGGCTTGGGCACAAACAGCTGCTGTAATTGGTCGCTGATGTCATCATGCAACACGAGACCGATCAGTAAACAATAACTGGTGTCACATGACCCGCTGTGTACCCTTGGGTCATGGGACACATGCAGATGTATAGGAAACACAGTAAACATGAACAGTGGGCCCCCTGACGGAGCTCTCTGATAGTGCCCTCGGCATCAGTGCTGCACTGATTGCAGTGTCGGCTGGCTTGACAGACTTTGAGTCACCGTTGCTGACTGTACAGACTAGGCCCCCCTGACGCAGCTCCACCCACCATCCAGCTAACAAGTTTCTGGCACCGTTAGTTATTACACTGTCAGTGTTGGCCTAGGCTCCCTGGTGGAGCTGCGTCAGAGCAATCAGTATTTAGCGCTTACATCTCAATTTGACTTGCTTTATCCTTGCTGACTGCAGGATGAGCCCCCTGAAGGAGCTGCATGGCAGCGCTCACAGTGCTCGTCTACCTGCTACAATATTCATTCTGCGCAAGAACTTTCTGGCTTTGTCTTCCCTCTTCCCCAAAGGGGGCTTCCTCCTGACGCAGCTTCTTGACAGGTCTCATGCAGAGCTTTAAACCTCTTGCTTGCTTTGAGCTGGGCACCTCACAGCTTGGATAGGCTCCCTCGCGGAGCTGCAGTTTTTGACATATTTCACAGTAGCCTTTTTTTTTCGGGCCAGCCTTTGAGAACTCAGTACTGAAACTCTTTATTCTGCGCAGGTCCACCAGTGCAGCTCCACACTGAGACACAACGCTGTCTCAGAAAAGATCTACTCCTGTTTTTTCCTCTTTCGCTCGTCTCTGTCATCCTCCTGTGGTCTTCAGATTTGACCAACCCACCTTGTTCACATTGCACAAGTGAAGTCGCGGCTCTATTTTTAGACGTAAAAGTGGATGGGAAGGAGATGTGCTGGTGGTTCATTCCCGTGTGTGTGTGTGTGTGTAAATGCTGTATGAAGGACGAAATTAACCTCACCTGATCAGCTGATTACGTGAATAAGACAGATTAGCGAGTGTGTTTCTGAGTGTGTTTAGTATTCTGGCCCACTCTTTCAGCTTGGCTAGTCATATTGATATTCATGGTGTGTGCGTGTTTATCAGTGTGTGTGTGTGTGTGTGTGTGTGTGTGTGAGAGAGAGAGTGAGAGAGAGAGAAAAACGATCAGGAGATGCAGAACCTTTCCATATCCTTCTCAGTCACACTTTTAGCACACGCTCCCTCTCAGCCAATCACAGTGCATCCCTAGTTTCTCTGCCCGCCCTCTGTTGCTATGGAGACTTGGGAAGTCTCTCAGGTGGCTTTACTGCAAAGTGAGCACTCTCTCTTTCTCTCTCTCTCTCTCGCCCGCTCGTGCGCGCTTCCTGACGTTTGTTTGTCTCTCTTTTCCTTTTTCTTTCTTTATTCCTTTCTTTCTTTCTATCCTTCCTACCTTTTTGCTTAAATTCCTTATTTTTCTTACATTTCTTTCATTCCCTTTTTCTTTCTTTCTCCTCAAGAATTTCTTCTTTTTCTTTCTTTCTTTCTTTCTTTCTTCCTTCTCTTTTCTTTCACTCCTTTTTCGTTCTGTTCTTTCTTTCCTTCCATTCTTTTTTTTTCTTAAATTCCTTCGTTTTCTTTCCTTTTTTAATTTTTTCATCTTTTCTTCTTTAATTTCATCTCTTTTTCTTTGTTGTTTTCTTTCTTTCCATCTTATTTCACTTTCCTTTTTCTTTAATTCCTTTCTTTTTTCCTTCTTCTCTCAATTTTCTTCTTTTTTTCCCTTTCCGTCCTTTTTTCTTTCTTTCTTTCTTTCTTTATACTCTTTTTTTCACTCATATTCACTCTTCACTCATATACTCTTTTGTGTCCTTCCCTTTTCTTTCTTTTCTTTCTTCTTTTTTTATTCTTCTGTCTTTCTTTATTTTTCCCTTGCTTTCCTTCTTTCTGTTTTTTCTCTCCTTTCTTCCCTTTCCTTTCCTTTATTCCTTTCCCCTTTTTTCTTTCTTAAAGACTACATGTCGTAACCATTGCTGTGAGGACTGGAGTGTATTCAGACACGTGAACATTAGTAAGTCTTAACAGTGCAGAGAAAACTTTTTACAAGTTTGTTGGAGAGGATAGCTGTGAACATTCTTAATAAGTGTAGGATATTGGAAGATCAACACCCCACCTCATCCCCAACTCCCCATCTCATCCCAACAGTATTGGATGGAGCAACTATAATCATTTCAGAGAACACAGTTCCACTGCTTCACAGCTCAATGCTGGGGGGCTTTATACCCCTCCAGTCCACACCTGGCATTAAGCACCTACTGTGCCAATAGGTTTATGTTTATCTGCTCCATATAGTCCTGTTCTATTAGCAGCGCTTTTCTATTCAGACTATACCGGCTGTGTGTGTGCAGATATATGTCTGTGTCAGATTAGAGAAAAGGAAAGAGAGCTGTGGCCCCGCCCCCTCCTCGTGTGTTTTGATTACTCCACAGTGCTTTGAAAGCTCAGACTGGGCTTTACACACTGAGAAAACAATGAAATCTTATAAGGCATAAAACCGTGGGCGTCAGTTCTTCGCTAAAGTAAATCAGGTGAGCTGCTGGTGAGTGTTCTTTTAAGCAGCATATATCAGTGGGTATCAGGATCAGTATGTGTACTGACAAACAGCACGTTCTGAATACAGACCTTAGGGCTTATGTGTATCTGTGTTTATTCTGACGTTAAACAGTATTTTACGGGTAAAAAACACACCTACTCCTGAGATACATCGTCTAGTAAACACTCTTCATGGCTGTCTATGACTTATACATAAGGACATATGCATGACCCCATGTCCTGACATTGTATAAAAACAAAACGTGTGTATGTGTGTGTGCCTCCCAGTTCCACAGAATTCAATTACTCCACTTGCTCTGAGCCAAAAGCACATATCAACATTTTCTGTATTTTATTTCTTTTTTCTGGAGAGGCAGATTAGCCAGACAAGCAGAATCAAAAAGTGTGTGTGTGTGTGTGTGTGTGTGTTAGAGCAGACCACACATCTGGCCTCTCTCGTTTGACCCAGTGGAACCAGGTGAACAAACAGTGTGACATGGAGAGAGACAGGCCTTTAAATTAGTCTGCCTCAGCATTTGTCCCTCTTTATCTCCCCTTCTCTAATAATAATAATAATAATAATAATACTATATCTACTATATTTCTAGGAATCTTAATGTAATATGTAACTAATATAACAACTCTACCGAGCAAAGGTTTTCGAACACTGGCAGTCCTCTGGCAGTGTTGCATGGTCCAGGCAGGCCTGCTTTTCCTTGACTTTCTTACTGCCACTCCACCTGCAGTCAAACCTGCAGCTCCAAGTCTTCTCTTCACAGCTTGGTCCAGTGTTGTCTCAGTCAAGCTGAGCTACATGGTGTTGTCGCCTATGTGAGCTGCTTGACTCTCAGGAACGTGTCTGCTGATGCTGTTGTGGATTTGAGTCTGTCAGACCTCCTGTTCCAGACCTCTTCAGTCTTTTCCAGTTCCCAAGAGTTTGGTTTAATGGTCACTGTAGGACACTGTACTTACCACACTCTGGCTTTATCTGGAATTTAAATTTAAAGTCTTTGTTGATTTTTTTCATGACATATACTGCATACAGACGTGCAGTATTAACTAAATTTTAACTGCTTTTATACAAACCAAGGGTTTAGAAAATTGTGAATTGTTTGGTCTAATTTCCAACACTTTATTTATTTCCGTTGCCACAGACCAGCTGTAAAAAGGCTAAAAAGGCCCCTTTTTATGGTTTTAAGGTTAAATACCTCTAGAAATACATAGAAATATTTGGGGGTGTTCTAAAACCTTTGACCGGTAGTAAATATACGTAAGACCCTGTTCACACCTGGTCAGTTCATGTGTCTTGAGTATCCGGGTTATATCTGAATAAGGCCAAGACACATAAAAATGCAAGTGGAAACACACCCAAGACTCATTTAAACCAGATACAAATCCCATCCTCATCACTTCAGAAGGTGGTCTGAGACACATTTGCCTTTTTTTGGCCGCAGTTCTACCACTGCTCCAGACATAAAATCTGCTGAAGGAGTCAAGATCCAGTCTAACATCCCAAGTAAAGAATGTGTTGCTTAAATATCTGTTAGGAGCTTCAGATTTCCGCAGTGCATCTGGAGAGCAATATTTTGCTAAATCATTAGCTTTGTGCTAACGTAACATGCAAATCCCTATTACCAGGCTAGCAGAAATTGGCATTATTTTAACAGAGCTAGAAGCGAATGGCAAGGTTCCTGTGTTAAATATTGCTGGAAGTTGAGCATCCGTCTTGAAACTGCAGTACATCACAAGTGGCAATAATCGGGGTCCAAGCACTATACGCCATTATGAAGCCAGTACAGCACAAATGCTGGGCATGTTTTTAGTCTTACCTTATTTATAATAGATGTGGGATCTTAAAAGAAGATTTTCAAACATGACCTGAATTTGCAAAGTCGTTGAGCTCAATAAACTAAATAATTCCACAGCAGTTACCTCTGTATTTTAGTCTCAGAATGCACCAGATGTTTCGTTTTGCAGGTCTTCTCCTAGGAACAATGAGACCTCCAGACTCTGCTACAGGGGTTTGGTTTCTGAACGTCTGGTCTTCAGGTGTGTAATGGAAGCTGTGGATATTTATATATAAAATCAACACTCAGAAACGGTCCTTTCTTTACAGAAGAATAACTGACATTTTTTAGTAGGCCAGTCGGTGGGAGATAAGTGAATATGCAGTTGAGGAGCAAGCGCCGTCCTTCACTTCATGGCTCATGGTTGCTCTGTAGTTTGTTCTGTTTGCTCTTTTCAGTGCTCAGAGCTCTGAGCTGAATCAGCACCTCAAACACAGAGCACTGCTGTAAAGCCTTGATCAGCTCTGTAGAGCTCCTGTGTGAGTCATTGTTGAAATTTCTTCTCCTCTTTTTTTTTTTTTTTTTTTAACCAGAATGGATTAAATTCCAGTGGCTGTGAGTCTCTGAGTAGCACTGACTAAAAAAGTTACTAAAGAATGTTAACTTTATTGCCATTAACTCGGTTGACCCAGTTCTCCCTCGTTCAGCAGTGCGTTGGACTTGTGAAGCTTATATTGCTCTGAAAACCCCCCCAAAACAAACTGTAAAACTCTTGAGTGGCGCAACTGTCTAAGCGATGCCACAGTTATTTGTGGCTGTGAGCCCAAGAGAGCTTAATAGGCCTCACTCTCTGTTGAAGCTAGCCAACATTGTTTGTCGCAATCCTGAGTGCCACACCCGTCTATTTGTTGGGCATATCATTGATGCCACAGCCATACGTGACTGGGAATCTAAGAAAGCATCATTGGACTAGTGCTCTCCTTCAAGCTTGTTGAGCTGTCCAATGAAGTCCAGTGACTCCCAGCACTGGTGGTGTCGTCTAACTGGGAAGTGCTAAACTGGAGTAGAACTACCTGCCACGCCCCTCTGTTGGTCTCTCGCTCCCAACCAGTTTCACTGCCATCTTGTAGAAACTCGGCTACAATGTCTCAAGCAGGCAGCAACTCTGAGAACAATGCTGTTAATGGGGCTTAAATGGGACCTTTTGTATCAGAGCTTTTTGCTCAATAGCACATTATTTCATTAAACAATGATTCCAGATTACTTCACAAAGGAGCACACACACACACAGTACACACACCCTCACACACTCATTAGCATTGGGAATAGGTGGTGTGTTGGGAGGGATGTGATTAATGGGTCGGCGTCTGGAGGAGCAAAAACAGTGACTAATTAGGTGACGCAACACAGAGGTCGCGACCTGCGTGTCACTGTTAATTCAACTAGGCTGAATTGCATTTAGCAGTGAGTGCAGCTCTGGAGCCAGAGATGGAAGAGACTCTTATCTTGTAGATTTTCTTTCAAGCTCTTCACTTGAAATGGAGACTATGGGGACAGATATACTGTAGGCATTTCAGCTAAATCAGGATCTTTGTGTTTTGGATTTGCTATTAAATTCAGCACTGTTAGTTGTCATTTTGAGGTTGCTCTGACGTAGGGCTGGGCGATTAGTCAGATTTTATTTTCATTTATGGTTTTGGGTTCCGACAGTTACAAGAACAATAATAATTATTATTGTTTATTATTATTATAATTGAGATCAAACGATTATTGTGTCTCGCTGATACTCTTGTTTTGTCTATTTGTGTTATAATTTCAGCACACTCTTTTTTTTCTGCAGCAGGATGCTTTCATTCCTCCCTTTTATATAGTATTTTTTCATGTAATATATAGTCTATATAGTATATATATTCTATATAGTATATATGTTTTTTTAAATACAGGTTTTTGTATTTAATTATTTGTAATATTTACAATTGTTTGTAAATAAATATTTAACATGATTATGGATTGACCTATATGCAATATTCAATAATTTAAACTACTAACTAATTTGTATTACTTTTTAAATTGTTTTTTAACATTGAACAACACATTGAACATATTGAAATGAAGCAAAAGAGAACACACTGTATATTAAGTCACAGCACCAGTGTACTATCGGACATCTCATAGCCCTTAACCTTATTCCGGAGCAGTGAAATGAGAGGTTTTCACATAGGTTAAAAAAAGGTTGGCATATCTCATCAATATTTGAGAGCAGCACCTTCTAGAGTGAATTGGACACGTTCAAGGGTAGCATGATGAAGTATATCTTTAATCTCATTTACATTTACATTTACATTTACGTCTGATGCGGGCAGCTACAGGAAGCCAGATTTCAGATATTGCACATTCAGAACTTTTGGTGGACAAGACCAGGAACGTCTCTTACATTGGTCAAATGAATTTGGTGAATGATTTTACATTCAATAAGCATTTGTCTGGTGCACAGACTGGATGGATGGACTCTTTTTAGGATCTCCTCCCACTTGTCCGCTGTAAAGCTGATCTGTAAATTTTCCTTCCATAATGCTTTTATTTCTACTGTTTAATAAGTGCATGATGTTTCCAGAGTTAACAAGTCGATGAGAGCTTGACAAATATAATTAATATACCAAAACCATAGATAGATACTTTATTGATCCCGAAGGAAATTTAGCAATGATTTTTGCCACTACTCCTTCTGCTTCTGTATGTATGTAGTTATACTGTGCCATGCAAAAGCATTTAAAAACAATGTAGGACTGTTTATGTCAGCAGTAGGTCTAATCGTCCAGTATAGCATTCGCTACAGCATTACCATAAATATAAACACACATAAACACAGCAGTCAGAATCTGTTTCATATCAGTAAAGTTACTGATATGCTAGTTTGGATACAATCAGAGGAGCACAGGTCTGGTTGCTGACTTCCCTCTGCACTCCAGCCACTGTGGATTTGTCATATGCAAAAGTGTGGGCACTACTGGTGACATTTTATGCACTGGCTAACCCTAACCCTACCTAAAGTCCTCTACAGGGAGCACACTTCTGCACGTGTTGACCCCATTGTTATGTTGCGGGTCACATTGAGTTAAAAAAAAAACATGAGGAACTCACCAGGTTATTTATGCCTTCGGAAACTTTATTGCTGTTCTTTACAGTTGATCTTACTGCTTATTTGCTTAGTTGAAAAAAATTATGAAATTTAAGTAATGAAACAGAGGTTCTGTAAAATTTTCAGAAAAACAGACCATAGTTAAGCTTGTTTTATACAGATGATTTGTTACAAACATGCCATTTTAACTTGGGGTGCCCAAACTTTAGCAAACAACTTAATATTGTGTATTTCAAAGAGTCATATTCTGCTTTCAGATGCAGATTCTGGACAAGTTCCCGATCGAGGGAGGGCAGAAAGACCCCAAAAAACGCATCATCCCTTTTCTTCCAGGTAAGAGTTCGTTCATGCCTTGCTTTTTATCTGTCTTCTCCACCCCACTCTCCTACACACACAAACACACACACACACACAGACACAGACAAATGCATGCTGTCAGCACTACTGTCCACAGTAAGTCATCTGAATTGCTGGCCAAGACCATCCCTTCTCTAATCTGAACACAAACACACATACACACACACACACACACACACACACACACACACTCACACACACGTGCGCATCCATGCTGTCTGCGGGTCGAACAGTCATCGGGAGGAGTGGAGAAGAGTGATGAATAATGCAGCAAGGGAAAGAGAGAGAGAGAGAGAGAGAGAGATAGAGAGAGACAGAGAGCCCAAGAGAGAATATGATGCTCATTTTCAAGCCTTGCTGACTCTGCTGCTCTTCCTTCTTCTTGTCTTCAGTCTTTCCTCTGTCTGACTGTGGTCACTCTATACCTCCAAACCCCTCATCCTCCCTGGCACACATCCACTGGACGCATCCATTTTACCTACGGCACCGTGGACAGATACTTCTAGAGTAGCGTATTTCATCTGTATAAAAAATAAAGAAGGCCTGGAGGCCTGTAAATACCCAGCACTAGTAGTAGGCTGTGTTCCAGCTAACTGAGGCTGAAATTCCACACATATAGAGGATAAAGCCTCATATCTGAGAGCACAATGTGGAACATTGGTACATTTAGTAGACTGGTTCATCCAGGTTTGCTTGCTCTGCCTTTTATTAGAACTCAGCATGTTGCTAAACTCGCAACTAAGGTGCTTTTGTTTTTTCCCCCCACCTGTTCCCCCACGGCACCCCTAACTTGTAGCTGTAAAAAATGCACATGAACTGAGGTGTGTTCAGGTAAATTTCTGGCTTGTTGCTTTCTTGGCAATGGAAAACACAGGTGCGCCACTGACTGAAAACAGCCTATGCAGACGTCAACAGTCAGGCGCTCATTGCTATCTTAGCAGTGAATTGTCACAGGTACACATACACCCCTGCTTTGCCCCATTGAAATAGCAATCCGCCACAGTCAGACCACACCTGGCTCTTAAAGTAAATGACGCGAGACACGCTGATTGGTTAATTGCACTTACACCCAAAACACACCCATGATTAATTTAGAGACTTAGTACATACCTTTTGCAAGTTTTGAGCCGCGCAAGGCTCACTTTACCCGTCGTCACTATAGCAAAGACACACTGGCACACCCTAAATCAAGCTGCACAGTGCACGGTTGACGGCTCGCCAAAAGATTGCTAAAATAAGGCCCTAAAAGTTTGAAATGGATAGCTGGCGGGTGAGCCAGTCACTGGAACGAGTCTGGTAAGTTGCATTATTTTCACTGAGCATTGTTGAGATGTATGGTGGCATATGGCAAGTGATGATGGCTAGAAATGATGTTCTCATATTCTAATTTATTTCATCAATAGGTTCCTTTGTGTTGATGCTCATAGTTAGCAATCAGCTAATATTTCGTTTTGGCTTGTAATTAACCCATTAATTGTTTATGGACTGTTGTAATCTCTAATAGAGTTGAGCATCTGTCTTCGGATAACAAAACAAGTGGCAATTATCGGGGCCCAAGCACTAAACACCATTGTGCAGCCAGTAGAGCACAAATGATGGTCAGTAGTTTTAGCTTGACCTTATAAAGATTCCAGTAAGTAGACTGGTTTCTGAACTTGTCACCTTTCTCACTGCTCATGAATTTTCATTTTTGACTTATCCACCTACTTAGCCTAGAGCAGTTTAACCACCCATTCACTCTGAAGTTTTTTTTTTATACAGCACTGCTTTTCAGAACAAAAGTCTTTAAAGTACAGTAGCAAAACCAGCCTGTTTAATTCTAAGGGATGAAGAGAGGCTGGGAAATTTTCATTTAAATATTAATTAGGGCTGGTTTTGGTGCATAAATATTATTATAATATTATAAATGGGGCTCAGGGAACAAATACAAGAAAAAAGTAGGGCATGGCCCCTTTAAATGTGGAGTTCCTAAAAATACTAATACTGTGTGTGCCTTGTTAAAAAGTAACCAGTGAAAAGTGTGCCCTCGTTAATGTACTTCAGCAAGTTGTGTGTTGAGGTAGTACAGCTCTAAATAGCTCTGTGGTAGCAGTGATTTCACATGCTAGTCAGCAGTGCTGGTATTTACCATGGACCAAAGATCAGGCAAAAACATGGAAATGAAGTTTATTTGAGCACTGAGACATAGTCGAGAATTCAGAAGTTTACTGTCTCAGATTGAGTGCTCTGAAACTCAATTTGAGAGCTCACATCTGGGTTAGTTATACAACTAGGAATTAAAAAATGACTGAATCTGGGAAAAATCTGGAAAAATGTAAATTTCAATGTGGCTTATTTGGTAATTTTACTCATTTCCTTTCAGTTAGCCCTGGAATATAAAATAAAGTACAGTGTTCAGACATGCCAGCACATAATCACCTTTATAATTTATAAAAATACATCAGAATATAAAAAATACATGAGATACATGTTCAGTTTTAAATAGTAAACCTTAAATTTACATAAAATGTCTCTACTCCAGCAATGATCTCGATGTTCTTACTATTGTTTTTAGCTGTGTTGTGTACTTTTTGTCAGTTTTCATAGCTAACAGTTTGTTATTAAAATTAAATATTTTATTGCAAGTCCCTTTGGACTTTGGACACAAGGTTTGAAAAACAGTGTTAATTTGTGGTGTTAACTTCCATTACATGTTAACTACCTTTAGCCTCATGACTCAAATACAACACCACAGCTATGGGGTTAATGTAGGTCCATTGCTTGTTAGCTACATGGGCCTCGTAGCTCCAGTACAAAACTAAAGCTGTGGGGTTAATATAGCTTCAACTTCAGCTTCAGTACAAAACCCAACCCACTGTAGCTGTCTGACTACATTTGGGGTGAGAGGAAAGCTGTGTGCACGTTATTTCTCACCAATGTTCCCTTTATAAGCTCTAATCGGAGAGTTGTCGTAACAGACCAGAAAGTGCTGATAGTTGCGACCCAGACGGGAGCCCCAGGCAGGGGGTTGGAAACACTCAGCATGTCCCGGCTCAGTGTGTGTTTCTACGGTGACAGTAACACGACGCCCCCTCTGTGTCTGCTTTCCAGACGCTGATCTTAGCCTAGCGCGTCTGTCTCAAGAGTTTCAAGAGTGCTTATTAAGTAAACAGTTTCTACTTCGTATGAAGTGTCTGTGGAAGTTCTCTTTTGTTCTCTGTCTCAGCGCAGTTCAGTTCAACAGGCTTTATTGACATAACAGTGATTCTTCACACTCTTTTCTGTATCGGCCTGAATCTCTGCGTCTCTGAGCTTGTAGGCTACATATTTTGCCTGTGTGTTTGTTGGAGTAACGGTCTCTACTGTCCAGAGTGTTCAAGAGCGTTCATTTAGGTGTTTATGTTAGATGATGACTACCCCATCTCATCCCAATGGGGGGCTAAATACCCCTCCATGCCTGGCATTAGGCATGCTGCCTAATAAGTCATAGGTCATGTTTTTATATGCTCCATAGAGTCCTATTCTATTGGCAGTACATCTCTACAAGGACTTGACATGCTGTGTGTGTGTGCATTTGCACATCTGCCTCAGCAATGCATTCATTAGAAGGGGTGTCCACAAACATTTGGACATATAGTATACGTCACTGCTCCAAGTTCTCCAGCCGCCATAGTCGCTGCACTCCGATATTGATGTCCCCAAGAAGGGACATCAACACCTTCCCAAATGCATACCCTTTCTTAGCCTGCAGTAATCAGCCCAGAACGTTGATGGCCCACCAGCATTCTCCTCACCCTCCTCACCACAGAATTGTGTCTTCTGAAGCTCACTGCCACTTTTCCTTTTATTTGCATGGTGTGCTGTCTTTTTAGAGCAAGAGAGCTTAGCATTATAAACGCTATATTTATCGGTCAGGAACCTAGAGTGTCCGAACCACCTCCCCCGTCCTCCTCCCTTCCTTCCAGTTTCTCTCTCTCTGATGGATGACTGAGACATGTTGGACCTGCTTGGAGTAATATACAGCCTCGAAGGTTTATGGATCCATCAGCGTAGAGGAAACACACATGCACTGTACACACACTTGCACACTTATTCTTTGTCACTGCTGCTTGCTCTCTCTCTATCTCTCTGGTCCCTCTCCCAGTCTCCGAGCCAGTTTAATAAGCTTTGACCTCCACATTGATAAACAATATCATAAAACGGTCTGTGCTATTTTGTGGCATTAAAATCACTGAGTCATTGGCACAGTAAACCACGTCATATAGCACAACACGATGCGCTGAGATTGGGATTGAACCTCAGGCTCTGCGTTCATTGCTGTCAAAGCCAAGCACATTTACAGGGTTATCCTTGTAGAGCTGTGGCAGAAAAAACACACGCCAACCACAGAGCGCTTTCGTTGTTTCTCACATAACGAAGCTGAACGGAATAACAGAAGAAGCTCATCTGAAGCTCAGACAGATTTTGATGTGTTGTTTTTTTAGGGGTGTAATGAAACGGGTGTTCATACCAAGCCCTGTGGTGTGCACGGCCATACGGAGAATATGCAGTAAGCTATGGGCAAATCACTTGACCTAGGGGACGAATCCACGCAGTGGACAAACATTGATGAGCGGTCTACGGAAACCACCCGAATACCTCACGCTGTAATGCTGCATTCAGGTGGTGCTGTTTTATTAGACAAATGAGCTTCCCACAAGAAGGCACCACATGAACACCCTCTAGCAAAGGTCATTACTCAGGTAGAAGTGAAGATACTAGGGTTTAAAAAGACTTTTATAGATGTTGAAGTATCAACTTAAGCTTTTTACTCCAGTAAAAGTGTAAAAGTACTAGTTTCAAAACTACTTAAAGTAGAAAAGTAAAAGTAATGGAAGGAAAACAAATGCCAAAAGCTTAGGCCACGCCACAGGGGCCTATAGTGCACTAAAAGCCATAATGACTATAATGTTCTATTGAAATGTTAATGTTGAAAGGTTTTGGGATGCACTAGGCTGCCTGTTTCAGCTGCAGATCTGCCCATTGAAAATGAATGCATTTTAGTAATATCAAATATATTAAAGGAGCATCTATGTGAACTACTGAGCATTAACATGTGTTTCATGGAGGGGAAATATGATGAGTAGGTGCCTATAAGTATTGTTATGCTGCAAAAAGTCAAACCTCAGCATTCTTAAATCTCTGCCACGGACATCTTTATACTAGACTACATACGTCTGCTATGTCACACTCTCCTGGATGGCGCGATTTATCTGGAAGTTTTTTTTAAGCCTGAATGAACACAAACGGAAAAGAAACAGGAGTAACAAGGCTATTTTTAAAATGTAAGGAGTAGAAAGTACAGATAATTGCGTGAAAATGTAAGGAGTAGAAGTAAAAAGTCAGCTGAAAAAGTAGATTTGTTGGCTTCCCCCACCTGTAACAACTGTAAATAAACATCGTATTTCACCTATAATCTGGCCTTTTTCTTTTTTATTGCAACTCATTAAATTATAGTGGATCGAACAAGGATGGTGTGCCGGCGTTGTTGGACATTGTTGAGTATGCATGTGGAAACTTTTATATTTTACTGCTTAACACACTACAGGCTGTACCAACTACCTCAGAAGAAACTACACAACACCAGTTCCAAATCTTGATGTAAACAGAACTATGACTTTTATGTACCATTACACTCCTATTACACAGTGAATATTAATATAATAACAGTTGAAGTTCATCTAAGATCAGGCAGGGTTATAGCACTCATACAGCAAGACGGCCAATAGTGAGAAAGTATAGGGTCTTCAGTGTGAACTTCAGGTTTTATTTAATTTGATTACGCTAACAGGACATTTGAGACTGTGTTCAGATCTCGTCTCATTTTGTACAATAGACATAATTGACACACGCTTTTATTACTGTTATTTCCATTTTGTTCATTTGTTATTTTTGTCAAGTCAGGTGTTGTGGATTTACATTACTGAGAAACAGAGCTTCTCTATTTATCATCTATATTGATTGTGCTGTAAGTTGGTTTTGATGCCCCTTTTGATGTCCTGTTTTGTCTGTTTTTTCTTCCTCAAGGTAAAATCCTGTTTCGACGAAGTCATGTGCGAGACGTGGCCATGAAGAGACTACGCTTTATAGATGACTATTGCAGGGTGAGCCTTTTTACCCTTTTTCTGAAAACATCTATTGCTGTTTAATCAGCTTGTACATGTAAAGCATGTGTGTTGGTTGTGTTCTGGGTCAAAGCCACTCCTGTTCATGTTTATGCAGTACTTGTCTCCACTGGAATAATGCTTTTCATATGTGAGGTTCCACAGGGTCCTGTAATAGGGCCTGTAAGATTTCTAGTTTGTATAATTTCTTTCTAGTGTTTTAGGGTGCAACATAGGGAGCACAAAGGCACTGTTTAAGGAAATAAAAAATATATTTTTAAATAAATAGAAAATAAAAGTAGCACTAAAATAAATTGAATTAATAGAAAATAATAAAAAGAAAAAAGCAATAAATAGAAAAACATTTTGTTTTATTTCAGAATTAAGTTTTATAAGTCATGGTAGTATACACAATCTAATCGTATGTAAATGTTTAGATTGCCCTGATTAAATGTTTCTAAGTAGAAAGAAAATGAAATCCTCTACAGGTTAAATCTTCTTAAATAAATTACATTTTATTAAATTTACAATTAAATATGCATTTTTTCTGCACATTTTAATTCAGATTTATTATTTTCTTCAGATTTTTGTAGTTATTTATCTTATTTAATGTCAATTAATTACAAATAATAACATGTAGGCGATTTGTTTACCCTTTTAATATTAATATTTTTACAATTTAACAAATAAACAGTAATTGTGTATGAAAATGTACGGAAGTGTGTCCGCTATTTGTTTATTATAATGAAGAATAACATGTAATGTGACCAGTAAATAAAGTATCATGTAACAAAGCGTTAATAGAAGATTTGAAAAAGTCCCCAAACAAAAATGATACAGATGTGATTTGCTGTTGAAGTCATCTTCCAGCATAACAGTATACACAGTATAAGAAATAGTAACGGCTGAATACATCCTTATGTATCTAGATCTTTATCTTACACCCTGACTATTGATCAGTGATGGACGCTGTTTGTCTAATTTCTCTCCCTCCTTCTTCTGTCCACGAGTCTCTTCTCTCCTTTCCTCTCCCTCCTCCTCTTTCCTGGTGGCTGAGAGCCAGTTTTGTACGCATGTAAACACGCCAGCCTTCACCACAGAAGTTAACAAGCACACACAGATAGAGTACAGCTGCTTGAAGGAGCTAGAAGGAAAGAGATGAGTATTGTGGGACATTTGGAGAACTAGTCATTATGGCAACGAGGAGTGTAGCATTCTCACAGCATTTTAGATTATGGTCTTACAAAAGCACTTCATAACATCCATCCTCATAACTGCATGTGTTCTGTCCATTTTCCACAACATGTAAAGGACAATTGTAGGTTCTGATACTTTAAATTCAGCTAAGTAGTTTCCAAAGAGTGGTTTCTCAGCCATAGCATTAAAACCACTAACAGTGATGATGGCATTGAGGGGTGGGATATAAATGTTAGGCAGCAAGCAAACAGTCTTTTTAAAGGTGATATGTTAAAAGCAGGGCAAACATATAATGGGCAAACATGTGTTGGGTTGGCTTGACGACTGGGCCAGAACATCTCCAAAATGTCAGGTTTTGTGGGGTGTTCCCAGTATGTAGTGGTCATTACCTACACCATAAACATGCAAGGTGACACATTTGTTGTCGGGGAGCTTATATAACTGCTGTTGCACAAAGAAAAGTTAATTTATTATTATTATTATTATTATTATTATTATTATTCAATTCAAATAGAAAAAAGAATTTCTATTGGTCCATTCATCATGAAATTGGGGGACAATATAAAGAACAACTGCCATATTCAGATTATGTCCAAGTGAAAAACAGCAGATACATGTTTTTGTGCGTAAGCAACTATTTAGTAGTGTTACAAACTTCAAACAAAGCATATGAAATTTCTTTTATGAGATTCGGATGTCCACGTTTAGTCTATAATGTCCAAAATGTTCATGTTATAGCTTGTTGCATACTAGTAGACTAGTACAAAGCCACTAGTAGACATTAGCAACAGAACTGAAGACCAAGCTAAGCATACCTCGTAATTTAATTTGCAAGTAATCTACTGTAATTATCTTTTTGCTATATATATATATTTGGTCTGCCTCAAGTTTTATAATCATTTCGAATGGTTTGTGAGCCATTTATGGTTAGTAATTGTATTATAACTTGATTATTGATGTTATACATCATATTTTGCGCAGGACTAGCACATTAGCATCATTTTTTGCATTGATCTGCTGCCAAATGACTTTTGTAATATTGAAACCTTGAACAAAGCGTGCCAGTATGTTAGATTTCTGTGCTCTGTCAATTAAGAGCCACTTTGACCACTGCTGTCCTATCAGTAGTATTCTTGTCCTAGGTCTTGCATTGGGTTGTATGAGGAAGCAGCGCATTAGTGCCCAGTTGTAGAGAGTAATTTGCTTTGAAGTGGTGAAGAGGGCGATGTTTACCAGCCATTTCCTGTAAGCTTTAATTAGACAAACGGCCTCTGTGTAATTGCTCAACGTTCTCAAAGAATGCTCTTACTCCGGGGAATCTCCTCACAAGTGCTCCTCTATGTCTCTCAGTCTTTCTCTCTCTCTCTCTCTCTCTCTCTCTCTCTCTCTCACACACACACCTCCTCTCTCTTTCTCTACTTGTTGGGCTCTGCTAATGAATTATCAGCTGAAGCAAATCCTACCAGTCCACTGGGTGCAGCGTACAAATGAGATGTTGTATTTCATACGTGCTGCTTTGCGAAATTAATAAAGGCACATAGCTGTGGAAATTACATACTACTACTAATACAGACAGATGTTGAGCCAGTATGTATTTAGAAGGTAATCACAATAAGACAATTAGATAATAAAGATAATAGGAGCTGATTGCCTGTAGTCAGGTGTTCTCCACACACCAACTGACTGCCACTGCTTACCAGTCTTACCCAAATCCAGAGCCCTGCAGAGACTTATGTCTTTTAATTTGTCCCCCTCAATCTCGCATGCTTCAAAATGCAACATCAGTTTAGCTCCACCTGTTGCTGTAAAGTGGCACTGCAGCATTTATAAGTAATAATGATAGTGGGAGAAATACATAGGGCTGGATTTAATTTTAAGTGACCACTAGTTTTTGGACAGTAGCGGTTGGGTCTCACTAGCTGAGTGAAGTTTAATTTACTACCATACTGCTAACCATCCAAGATCATAATCCTTATATACTGCCGACCAGTTAGGACTGCTCTACTGTACTACCATACTGCTTATATACTAACATACTACTTATCAAACAGGACCATACTGCTAATATACTAACATACTACTTATCAAATAGGACCATATTACTAATATACTAACATACTACTGATCAAATATGACCATATTACTAATATACTAACATACTACTTATCAAATAGGACCATACTGCTTATATACTAACATAATACTTCTCAAATAAGACCATACTGCTTATATACTAACATAATACTTCTCAAATAGGATCATACTGCTTATATACTAACATACTACTTATCAAACAGGACCATACTGCTAATATACTAACATACTACTTATCAAATAGGACCATATTACTAATATACTAACATACTACTGATCAAATATGACCATATTACTAATATACTAACATACTACTTCTCAAATAGGACCATACTGCTTATATACTAACATACTACTTTTTAAATAGGGCCATCCTGCTTATATACTAACATAATACTTCTCAAATAGGATCATACTGCTAATATACTAACATACTGCTTATCAAATAAGACCATACTGCTTATATACTACTACTATTGTACTACTAATATACTACCACACTACTATTATTCTTAATAAATGTTAGATACTACTATACTACTGACCAGTTTGGACTGTATTACTAATATAAGACTATACTATTAACCAAATAGGACTGTACAATTGATATGCTATGATACGTTAGGTACTACCATACTACTAACCATATAGAACCTTACTAATAATATACTACTACACTACTATTAATTCTGAATTATGTTTAGATACTACTGTATTACTGACCTGTTTGGACTGTACTACTACTATATAATCCTATACTATCAACCATATAGGTCCATACTAATAATATACTAAAGGTGCACTGGTGTATTTGTCACTGTACACTGTACAGCAAAATGTGTCCTCCGCATTTAACCCATCTGGTAGTGAACACACACTCACACACACACATGTGTTAGGGGCAGTGAGTACACACACGCACCCAGAGCGGTGGGCAGCCAACTCCAGCGCCCGGGGAGCAGAGAGGGTAAAGGGCCTTGCCCAACAGTGGCAGCTTGCCGAGCCCGGGAATCGAACCCACAACCCTGTTATCGACAGCCTGGAGCTCTAACCGCTGAGCCACCACTGCCCCATGCTACCATGCTACCATGCCGCTGAGCCACCACTGCCCCATGCTACTGTTACCAGTTAGGAACGCACTACTAATATAATACTGACCAGTTTGGATTGTACTACTAATTTTATACTATACTACTAACTATTTAGGACCATACTATTAATATACTACCATACTACTAATCAAATAGGATCATACTAGTAATATACTACCTTATGTCTATTGATTTTTAAATAAATTATTTGATTCAGCTGTAATTACTAACCTTATAGGACCATTCTTGAGGAATTGGACACACCACTGTACTACTAAATACAGGGTTTGGACCTATAGTATCAGTGTGGTGTTGGGATCATTGTTTATTTATTTAGGTCTTTATATGCTTGTGCGGTGTGTTTATTGCAACTTGTAAGCAGACCTCATGACCTATGACACTTCTTGTTTATTTAAAAAAATATCTAACTGGGTCTAATTGGGGTCACACAACGACAGTGACATTAGCGGAACTTTGTCACCCTACAGGGCGGTATGGGCGCGTCAGCAGTAAAAGTGTGGGATGGTTTTGTTTGGAATGTCGTGCTGTGCCTCTGCTGATTGTCCTGTGTCATTTCCTGTCTGGCTATCAGGCGCTGGTGCGACTTCCTCCCCAGATCTCCCAGAGCGAAGAGGTCCTGCGCTTCTTCGAGACCAAACCGGATGACCTCAACCCTCCCGTAGAGTGAGTGATCATTAGATATGAGTGTACTTACATTCATTTCTCAGAAACACTTCATGTTGATTTGGTTTGAGACCCCTCTCATGAATGCATTCAGCAACTTTAGGGTGCACTCATTGCTGATACAGACGTCGGACTCTCTGCAGCAGATAAACATGAACCTAATGGGACTATGCCTAATGCCAGGCGTGGGCTAGAGGGGTATAAAGCCCCACCAGCATTGAGCTGTGGAGCTGTGGAACTGTGTTCTCTGGAATGATGGACGGTGCTCCACCCAATACTTTTGGGATGAGTTGGGGAGGAGGACGTTTGTGTCGGCAGTGGGTGCAACTTAAAGTCGCTGAATGCATTCATTAGAAGGGGTGTCCACAAACATTTAGACATATAGTGTATTAGTGTAACATGCCACAACAATGTGTATGATGGGTGAGTGTAGATAGAAGGTAGGTGTTTCTGATAAAGTGGCCACTCTATATTCACACAATGCATTTATTATTCATTATTATCTTTACATTTCTACACATGTACCTCGTGGTGTCTGTATGTGTGTAAGAGAGAGAGAGATTATGTGTGTGTGTGTGTGTGTGTGTGTGTGTGTGGAGCACATATCCACTCTGGCTTTGCTGTAATTAGCTGTATCTTTGTACCCTAAAAACGCTCAGCTTTCAGCTCATACACTGTACTGAGACAGAGTCACAATCCACCTGAGGCGAAAGAGAGGAGAATGAAGATAAGATACCCCACATTCTCTTGCGCTCTCTCTCGCTCTCTCTCTCTCTCTCTCTCGCACTTTCATTTTTAATCTCTCCTGCAGTTCACTTCTCCAGCTCAGAGCCAGCGAGTGTGTCCTGAACTCTGCTGATTGCTTCTCTGTAGGAATGGAGACAGCGAGAGGGTCACGATCCTTCTTTTTGTTCCCGTTTTTCTCTTTTCGCTCTCAGTTCCATATCCCTCCTTCTCTCTTCTTCTTTCTTTTTTTTTTTTTCTCACACTCTCTCGCACTGCACTCGCTCCCTCACGTGGGCTCTCAGTCAGGCTCCATCTCTTGCTTTCTCTCCCTTGCTTCTTATCATGTTCTTTTTCTATTATTCAGCTACTGTCCTCCCACTCTGCCTGGTTCTGTTTTCACCTCTCTCGCGCTCTCTCTCTCTTACATGCTCTCGCTCTCCCAGTCTGTGTATTGAAAAAAGCAACACAGAGTGATTTTATGCGGCAGCAATAAATGGTAGCAAGGTTATTACACACACACACACACACACACACACACACACACACTAGTGTTCAATACCACACAGGCCTTACATGCATCCCACCTTATCTCAGTCTTGACACTGTCCTTTCATGTTATATTAGTGTAAGGTTGCAGCAGCAGCAAAGTCAATGACATTATTATAAAGAAATGTTGACTAAAGCAATAAGCCAGCCAATGCCTTGAGTTACAGTGAGTTTACCAGGGCTAAAGGGTACTGTTCAGTGCCACACAAAGGATTTTTACTCTTAGAAGTGAGTATTATAAGTTGATTTGGTGTATATATATATATATATATATATATATATATATATATATATATATATATATATATATGCCTATTTGCCACTCTGTTATTTTGTTGCAGAGTAAAATACTCTGTTTTCACCTTTTATGGTGAAAAAAAATGATGAAAAGATCATGTATCACCATGACCACCCACAGCAGCATAGTATAACAATAACCTTATGTAATTATTCCATAGAAACCTGCATGCTTTGTGGTGTGTGCAGTTAGCTAGCTGAATAGATTGTACTAGCCTCTGGTGTGGTTAGCTTTTAGCCTAGAACCCAGTTAGCTGCATCAGCTTTCCCAGCTGACCCTCCCTGGCGAGAGTTGTTTTCTCCAGTCGGTCCTTTTTTTAACCAGTGCTTTCCCCGGTCGGCTAGCGTCAGTTTTTAACCTTTATAGCCTTTTTTAAATAACCAGTTTTGGAATTGGCCCATGTTCCAGCTCTGTTTTGGTTATGCCGGATTTGTGGTTTGTCACTTCCATGTACCGAACTATCATGATTCAGCTACGCCGAGATAGCTGACGTAAATAGAGTTTTCCATTCCAGGGCATCTTTTGACTTTAGACTGTGGTTGTAAAGACATATAACAAGGTTTTATGAACTTGTAATTAATAGAGAATTTAGTTGATGTGTGTGATGTTGACTAGTTTGCAATGGTTTTGAAGTGGCTTAGGCAAGCAATTTTTGATTATTTACTTTTAAAAAGGCAGTATAAAATGGCCCAGCTGTCTAAGTGTTGGCCCAATTATCGGGAGATTGTGAGTTCGATGCCTGGCTACACCACAGGGATCTCTCGACATGATGCTAGCTAACATGGGCATCTGTTAGCGGTTCGCGGTTAGCTGTTAGCATTTCATGTGACTCGGAGGAAGCTCATGCTTTACTCTCCCAGTGCTGATACCGGCTTCTCAGTGTTGGAGGTAGAGTCAATTACAGTGGGTTAAAATTGGTTCTCTGTAAGTTCTCAATAATGACCACATGATGCAGATGGTCCTTTTGGAAGATTGTGGTACACTGCAGGAACAACAGGGTTGATTCATTGAGATGTGTGTTAGTTTATAGTATTGGCTTAGTTAATTGTTAGTGTCTGTGTTTATCTGTGTGTGTGTTTGTTGGGAATAGGGATTGACTGTGCTCAATAGGAGGTCAACAGGAGGTGAATGGTTATGAAGAGATTTATTAAGTAAAGGTTAAGTGTGTGTGTGTGTGTGTGTGTAGTGGGTGGGGGGTTGTGCTGATCCACAGATATTTATATATATACGGTCTGGCCATGGCTGCTTCCTGCACCTACTAAATCAACACACACCAGGGGCACTGGTTGGACATGTACATACACGAGTGCTGGGTATGTGTGTGTGTTTGTGTTTATGTGGCCGCGTATAGCCCTATCACACAGTGATTCAGTCCAGATGGACAGCATGAGTCTGATTATATTACCTCCACAGTCCAGGCATGCTGTACTTGTGTGGATGGGAGTGTGTGTGTGTGTATGTGTAACAGATAGGCTTTGTTGAACAGCTGGTTAAGACTCAGTGAACCCTAAAGTCATCTAATTGATTTTCCCACAGTATTCTAACTGCATTCTAACCTTTAGAGCTCTAGAACCCCTTTGCCCTCCGCACAGTAGACTGGGGTTCGATTCAATTGCCTGCCTGGACAAGCTCACTACGCTATCCTCATAGGAGTCCAGTTGCAATACTCTTTGGCTCCTTGGGCTTCTTCTATAACATGATTACATGTCAAATAGCTGAAGACTAAATGCTAAAAAGCTAAACGTGCTAAATGCTGTAAATTATCATTTTTAATAACATAACATAATAACATAGTTATCGATTGGACCAGTATGAAAATTATTTATATTTAATGAGATGAAATTTATTTGACAGATAATAATATATTTTTTTTTGGTCAAAGAGAGAACATGGTGTAAGTAAACAAGGTCGCAATGGGAAATGTCTCCTTTAACTATTGTCTTAACATTGAAATCTACAGCCAGAAGATAAGTGCATGTCAGTGTGGCCTGTGGTAAAATGGATCGTCATTTGGAATTAGATTTGATTGGAACTGTGTTTCCTGCCATGATGGTGTCTTTATTGTTGGATGCGCTCTGACAGTTGCCAAGCAAGTGCATGCGCTCATTCAAAGTGAGGTTTGTTTCAGTGGATTAATGTGATTTGTTTAGTCAGATGAATGTGTTTGTTTCTTACTCAGAAAGGTCCTTTATGACAGATGAAATATGAATTTATATATTTAGTTATTTTTATACGCGTTAGCATTTACATGATAACAGGACAAAAGCGGATCAAATGGCAGGAATAGTTGGTTTGTGTTTTGGGCTTAAGCTGAGGTTACACTAGACATGGGCTGTGTGCATGAACACAGATGAACCGAAAGCCTGACCATGAAAAAAATCCTCTGTTTTTGTGTATTTAGCTAGCAAACATTATCTAGCCTGCCACTCACAAACAATAAAGACAGTAAAAAAGGGAACCAGTAAAGCAGGTAAGCAAAAAAGTAGAACAGCTATGGCTGGCAACAGTTTGTGTAAATTATCTGTAAGTTATTAATTAGCAGGCTAGCAAAAGTATTAAGCATAAACAGTGAAAACGCAAAACCTAACGATATAACTGTCAAATTCTATACTCTTAAACAATGACTGTAGACGTGTATGCTGTTGATCCACTCCCTTCTCTTCTATAGAGATGAATTCAACACTTTCCACCATGTTGTCAAATTTGCACCCAAAGTGTCTGCACAAGAGACCAGAGCTACTAGCTAAAAGCATTCATTAGATGTGGTGTCCTCAAACATTTGGACACATAGTTTCTTACTGTTGACAACTCAGTGCTTAAACCACTGCATGTAAAACATGGACCTCACTGACCTCTGAGTTTGTGTAAGTGCGCATGTAATTGAGCATACTTGTGCATGTATTTTTTTCATGTGTGTGTGTGTGTGTGTGAGTGTACATGTGTTGTATTGATTATTTTTTGTGTCCCGAATGATTACACACTCAGGTCATATGGCTGTGTGTTTGGTGAATCTGCTTTACTGAAGCGTTTTTGTTTACGGGTCGATGCCCATGGACCTTGAGCATTTTGCCCTTCCACTAAGAGCCGGTCGGGACGGCCTGCTGTGTTATTTTGATGCCGCCTTACACACCGTGTTATTCCCAAGGTCGGATGTTCCGCATGTCGCTTGTGCAGATAGTGATTACAGTTCAGCGGGGGTACAGTGGGGAAGTAAATCACTGAGACGTGCACCGCGCCATCAGAGACACTTTGGGTTGTCTCGCCTCCTTAAAGCGATATTTACACAAAAATGAAACCTACCTTTTCCCTTTTTACCCTAAATGTAGTTTAGCAAGACTTGTATGTTGTGTAAAGTTTAGTTTTGCACAAGAGCTACAAGTCTAATGTTACTAACAAGAGATGGAAGACCAATTAGCATGATTCAAATCTGATCTCTCAAACTACTGCCTGAGATGCATCTTAGCCATATGACATACTGGTTTCACCTGGTCCACCATTTAATCCAGGTCATTTTACGCATTTTAAGTATTATCAGAGAATTTTGGGGAGTTTTTCAGAGTATTTTGTGTATATTTTGTGTGTATTTATTTAATATATATTTTTATATAACTTTATTTTAATATGTTTAGTATGTATATAGTTTTGTCCTGTACCGTATCAACCTGAGCCTCACCACAAGCATTTCAATGCATAAATGTCCTGATATGTTGTGCAGGTGACAAATAAACCTGAAACTTGAACTTGAAACTATTACTTTATGTGAACAGATATTATCCACATACATTTGCAGGTGTGAATACACCCAAATGCATCTTGTGTGAAACAGAATCAAACCACTTCAGGGGGGGGATCAGAGACGCATTTGAGTATCTTGGTTATCTGGGATGCAATTGAGCATCTCAAGTCTGTCTTGAGCATCAGAACTATTTGTGGACAGATATTATCTACATGCATTTAAATGCATAAATGCACCCAAGATGCATTTCAAACATACTCAAATCTGATTAATCAAACCACTTTAGGAGGTGATTGGAGCATGCATGCATTTAAGCATCTCATCTGGACTATATGTGGACAGATATTCTCCATATTCAAAGGAAGGTGTGAATGCAGCCGAGATTCATTTCAAACTGATTCAAATCTGATTCCTCAGACCACTTCAGGAGGGGATCCGAGATGCATTTGAGCATCATGGCAATCCGAATTGCATTGGAGCATCTCAAGTATGTCTTGAGCATCAGAACTATATGTGGACAGATATTATCTACATGCATTTGAATGTATAAATGCACCCAAGATGCATTTCAAACAATCAAATCTGATTACTCAAACCACTTTAGTTGGTGATCTGAGATGCATTTTAGCTAGTTGTTTTTCCAGTATAAGATTGGTCATTTAATGGAGCCTGAGCATTAGGACTACGTATTGACAGATATTATCCACATACAAATGCAGGTTTAAATGCATACAAGATTCATTTCAAACTGATTCAAATCTGATTCATCAAACCATTTAAGCATCCTGGTAATCTGAGATGCATTAGAACATCTCAGTAATCTGAGATACATTTCTTGAGCATCAGGGCTATATGTTGACAGATATTATCTACATAAATTTGAAGGTATAAAAGCACCCAAGATGTGATTTAAAAAAAAACACTCAAATCTGATTCCTCAAACTGCTTCAGTAGGTGATCTGAGACGCATTTTACCTAGATGCCGTGAGACCCTGTTTACACCTGGTCATTTCATATGTCTTAAGCATCAGGACTGTGTGTGGGCAGTTATTATCCACATATATTTGGAGGTATGAATGCAGCTAAGGTGCAGATACAGTTGTGAACTACATTTTCAGAAATATCCGGATATGTGTGGACAGGGCATTTAGACATCTAGGACATATGCAGCTCTGACAAGGATCTACAATCAGAATGTCCTCTACTGAATCTTCTGCAATATTCATGGAATTTCAAGATAGCCAGAAGGGCAACATGTCTGAATGTGTGTGTGTGTGTGTGTGTGTGTGTGTGTGTATTTGTGGGACAGAAAAATAAGGGGGAAGAAATTTTAGACAAAGCTGGCCTTTGAATATTCAGAATAACCCGAGAATTGTTCATTTCACACACACACATGCTCAAGTGTATCTCCTTCTTTTGGAGTGTGTTAGTCACAAGATCAAAAGGCCTACAGAATATAGACTCCAAGATCTTACCACCCAAACCACCATTACCGACAAACAAACCAACAGCTAAAAGCCAGAGAGCGAAAACCAGAAAAGATCAGATCATACCAACATGAGGACAAGTTTCTGTATGTAAAATACAGCCACCTGCTGGCTCAAAAACGAACTGCAAGCACAAACAGCACAAACACTAGGCTTGTTCTCATCCAGCTCAGTTGCTGGTGTATCACATGGTACATGAGCTGAAAATAAACAATATTCAGTCAGCTTGAAAACTGACAAGTATGAAACGGATAGCGCTGGAGGATGCTGTGGGAAAGGTCAGCTGCGTGTCATTGCTGGGCCTATGCTGTTCTGTGAAGTATCAGGTACATCACTTTGCATCATCCAGAATAATGAAATATGTTTAGTGTTATTTTAAGGTTTTATAGAAGTGAATTTGTCATTATTGTGATTTTTTATTTTGGATATTACCAGTTCTGGAAGAATGCTGACCAATGGCATGTTTGTTTAAAAAAAAGATTTAGAAGATGCTCCCAAGTGTAGCTGTTTAAGGCTGCCCAAGAGCGCATTACTTATTATGCTGAATTGGATCCAGTGATAAACTGTACATGGAACTCTGGATAGTTATAATGCCTTTCTTATAATATTATTAAGTATTAAAATAACAACAAACTTATGTTTTTAATAGAGATGTGTGAGTTTGAAGAATCTTCAAAAGGTCTAAGAACCCTTCACTTAATGTAATGTCCAAATTTGTTTGCAAAAATAATTAGCTAAGAACTGTATTATTAGTTGTAATAATAAACAATAAACATTTTGCTGTGAGCATCAATTAAATATATGATTTGCTTAGAGATTAATGTGTAATTGCCAGCATTTTATCCATATAGGTTCTAGTTTCTAGGAGGACGTTTATTGCTTTACAGCTAATGTTTAGTCATACAGACTAAACAGTTTATTTAGAGTCTTAAGATAAACACTGAGAAAAATATTTTTAATAAATTCTTAAGATTTTGTCAAACACTTTTTTGATGTTTTTCTATGTACCCATTTGTAATATAACCTTTTATAGTGAAAACAGAACCGGAAAAACAAAACCAAACTAAATGTTCAAAAAACATTGGTACATAATAACTAGTCGTAACGATGGAGCAAAGAAAAACAATTCTTAAGATAAAAGTTAAGAAAACTTTGAGGAAAGGATTCTTTAACGGATGTTTGAGGCTTAGCTGTTTATCTTGCCTTCTTCCCAAGTATAAAGTAAAGGGGAAAAAAACATTTTGTTTTCTGCCCCTGAACTGTCTTACAGTCTAAGACAAGAGTGAGGAGTATAAAGTTAACTATTAGTATAAAGTTAAGAAAAAAACACTTCTAGGTAATATTTAATTCTCAAGAATTTAGCAAATCTGCCCCCTGATTGGTGATGACTAAAAGAGCAGAGCTACAGAATATGGAACACATCTTGAAGTGCTGAACTCTGATTAGTAATTAGTAAGTAATAAACCCAAATCAAGCAATATACCTGCCACTACCAGAGTCTCTAGAAATCCAGTGCTGCCTATCATACACAATATGATTGTGATTTTTGTTAATTATTACAAATATTAATTAATTACTAATTAATTAGGAGTTTTACATAACAAAATGAAGCTTCAAGAAAAGAGAATGAATCATTTAGTGTCTAATTTAGGCTTTTAATGAACAAAGAACACAGCGTTAATAAGCCCCCAGTGTGCTTTAATTTGCACATTAATAAAATATAGTGCTAGCCTATTTCAGTATGAGTAAATCTTTTTGGAAAACTCAGCTACAAGACAGAATTGTGTTGATATTTTATTTCATTAATATATATATATATTGTCCAGCAGGAGTTTTTAGTATAACTGTTTAATTTAAGCCCAAACATGAGGATTGTCCTTCTCTGCTGGACTAAAATCACTTACAGGGATAACTGAGAAAAAGTGTGCTCTGTTGTTTGTAATAGACGTCAGCAATGCAAATACTTACTGTGGAACACGGGCCAGTGTTGTTGACCGCGTATTAACCTACACTGGCTGATAATCTTTTCCATATTCACCTACAGTGTAATTTTTTACTGTTTGTCTACAGTGCCATGTTTCGCCAGTAGAGGTCACTTTTAGCTCTTGATACAGAGGCAGTCCTTTCTGTGCTTCATTTATCACATTTTCACATTTACAGAGTTTAGCAGACGCTCTTATCCAGAGCGACTTACAAAGTGCTTTGCTATTTACCCAAGAAAAACCTTAGCTTGTTAGAATAGACCAATAATTCAAAGGATACCTCTAAGCTACATATTCTTCACATTCTGCTTATGCTATTGTAATCACCATAGTTCTCTTTTCTGAGCATATCATGGTTGCAACCATTTAATAATATTTTTTTCATACACTTTTAAAAATAAAGATGCTACAGAAGGTTCTTTGAGCAATGCCATAGAAGAATAATTATTTGTTCCATAAAGAATGGAGAAGTATGTGTGTGTGTGTGTGTGTGTGTGTGTGTGTGTGTGTGTGTGTGTGTGTGTATAGAACCTTTAAAGGCTTAATCCTTTACACCATGTATGTAAGACCACACTTCTTCACTTTCATAACTACTGTCATTACTGTCATAATTAACATCAGTTTCATAGGTCCTAAAATAGAACCCTGTGGGACTCCACAAGATATGTCAAACCAAATGATTACCGAATAATAATCACAGTCATTTCTGCATTAGGATTTCAACTGAATAATGAACCTAGATCTCTACTAGCATCTCTACTACGATCATGGGTTTTAAGGAACCAAATGTGGTTCTTCTATGCCATTAAAAAAAAACAATATTTCTGTATTCTATATTTAATATTGTATGTTGTAAAAATATAACAATACAAAATTGGTTGATAGTATGAGAGGAGATCATAAGGCTTGTTATTAATACAAGACACTGATTTGCTTGTTTTAAATCAGCAGGAACTGGCCATTGCTCACATTGACCGGAATTGCAGTGGACAGCAGCCTTCTGTGTATTGGGGTCTAGTTCTTTAACCGTCCTAAGGGGCTTTCCCCGGAGTTTAATGTATCTACTGTCTGGATCTCAAATCTCTCTCTCCCCCTCTCTCTGTCTATGTCTCTCTCTCTTTCTCACTCTCTTGTTGCTCTAAATACTCTCTGTCTGGCCTTGCTTTTCCTGCGCTCCACATATCCAGAGTTTACAGACAGGCTTAGTGTGTTTCCCAGTTATGGGAATCTTCGACTGAGCCAGACTTTGCTGCACTTTATCATGCACTAAAAGAGAGGTCAAATTGCTAGCTTGCTGGTCTGAGGAAATCTGGCAAGGCCAGAATCTAAAGGTGGATGGTGAGTAGAGTTGCCTTCAGTAACAAAGGCATGTCGTAGTTTAGTACCTAAGATATTTTTTAAATATTTTAAACAGCAATAAGGACGCTCTGCTAGAACACAGAAGTAAAAACAAAGGACCTAAACTAGATCAGGCTTAAAAATAGACAAAACAATCCATTAAATGTTTCTGGATCGGGCCATGAGTGGTCCAGCGGATTAAGGCGCTACTACCACTATGACTCGAAACGCGGTCATGTTGCTAGCTATCGGACACTTGGGCTCCAAGAGAGCACAATTGGCCTAGCTCTCTCCAGGGACGGTTGATGGCACTTTCCCACCACATCACTGCAGTGCAATGCTGGCAGGCACTGACCTTTGCTTGTTGATGCATCAGAACCGGGTACACAGTGCTTTCCTCCAAGCGCATTGGCTGCTCGGTGACATACCGGCAGCAGTTCAAAAAAAGAGGTAATGACTGGCTGCACATGTGTCGGAGGGGGTGTGTGACGGTCTTCACCCTCCCACTGTCGGGAGCATTGCCTGTGATAGGGGAAAAAATATGTATGTGTTGGGTAGTTGGCAATCCAAATTGAAGAGAAAATTGGCTAAAACCATTACTAGATCATCCTCAATCCTGATCCACTGGATCGGACTAGGAGTTTCCTGATTTTTATCAGTGGTTTAAATCTGCCATGAAGGCGTGTATCCTAACATATCCTAACATCCTACATCTAAAATCTATCCATCCTTTTTTAAACAAGTAAACAATAAAATGTGAGTGATGTGAGACTATTCCTGTTCAACATTTCAGGTATCTGGCACTAACAAAATAAAAATGTGTGAATGTTTTGCTTTGATAGATCACGTTCGTTACATAGCAAATAAATACAACACAATCAGTAAGGAGTCACATAATCAATAGACAAACGTAGAGGCACCCCTTGAACCCTGGGTTTATTATTCAGTTATTAATCCTTATGCAGAAATGATTGTGAGATTTTTATTGTACCAGTTGGATTTAACATATCTTGTGGTGTCCCACCAGGTTCTATTTTAGGGCCTATGAAACTGACGTTAATCATGACAATAATATAGTTATGAATGTAAGGAGGTGTGGGGTAAAGAGTCTGACAGGTTTTGGTGGTCACCCGTGGGTCTGTGGAAAGAAGTTGAAGAATTTGGCCGGCAACAGTGTCAACAAAGGCAAAACACCATCTGCAAATTGTGGTAGGTCCTTGTAACTCTCTTCTTGGCCCTCTGCAAGTCCTGTTAATCTTTAATTGTAGCAGCAGGATACATAAATAAACACATTACAAACATAAGTATGAACAATGCAAACATATTTACAATCTGCCAGAAAGTATACAAGTATACAAAGAGAGTGTAAAAGATAGCTTGACTATATACAAAAAAGCCAGGTTTAGAAAATGATACCATGTTTTTAGTTTCAAATTTCCACCAAAAATGGTGGTTTCAGTGCATCATCACTCATAACCAATGATTAAGAGACACATCACACAACACATCAGTCTTTCTCTCTCTTTTTTGTCACCAGTCACATCATTGTGTGGTGATCCATGGCTCAATCTTTCTTACACTCGTGTTAAGGAACCCAGCCATCACTTCCAGTGATTAATTGGAATTGCAATGGGAGAATACATTCCCATGAGCAGGTCAATTCAGCTTGACCCTGCTAGCTTAAAAGCTTTTGGCTAATTAAAAAACAGCAAGGAGGGGGTGGTTGGGGTTGGGAATTGGAAGTGATCTACTTTAGCCTGTTAGAGGGGCAGGTTACCCTTTTAATTCTGGGACAAACAGCAACAAACAAACCAAAAAAAGCTCCTATTTCTTTAACTATTATTTACTTTGTAGTGCTTCAGTGTTGAATATATATTGTATTGTTGACATGTGAAAACCTAAGCAGAAAAACTACTGAACTACATTTTTAACACGCAAAAAGGAAAAGCAATGTACTTCATTGTTTAGTCATATTGTGATGTTATAAAATAACACAAAAAGTGGAAGGAGGAACCTGTCTGAAGCCCCTTCTCCCAATCTAACATCCTATGAATTACATCTCTACCTACCCCAAGTCTACGACATGTCTAAGCAACTCTTCATCTTTCCCCATTTCCTCAATTTAACTCTATAATTTCTCATTTCTGAAGCCACCTGAACTCCGTCTCTGAGTTCTCTCCGCTCTCTTTAGTCTCCTCATCATATTCTATATACATGGTCTGAACTAGCAAATTGTTGTTGTTCTAAAGAAACAAATCAACAATAATAATATTGTTTAATAATAATAATTTTGGGACTGGATTCTCAAAAGAAATAATTATTAAGATAACCACTACTGACACTGAATTTGTTCTTAAACACTGAAACGTTCTTAATAATATTATTCAACACTAAGAAGTTCTGAATGTTCTTAAACACTGAGACGTTCTTAATAATATTATTTGACACTAAGAAGTTCTGAATGTTCTTAAACACTGAGACGTTCTTAATAATATTATTTAAACACTAAAACGTTCTTTACAATATTAATAACAATAAGAAGTTCTTAAGAATGTTCTTAAACATTTAGAAGTTCTTAAGAATGTTTGTAAACACTAAAAAGTTTGGAATGTTCTTAAACACTAAGATGTTCTTAAAAATGTTATCAAACACTGAGAAGTTGTATGAGGTTGGAGGCAGCTGTGACAGCATTCCAACTTGTTGTGGTCAGGTAATTTGGATCACTCTTGTCAATAAATGACAATTCATCAAAAGAACAGTCTCTGGCATCCTCTCATGTTGTTCCCCAATTGTTCCCAAATTGTTCTTTTGCCATCTTTTGCTGGTCAAAAGGTCTTAAAAGGAGGGAGGTGGTTTGATTGTGTCCTTGAAGCCAGATTCAGAATATGCCTATAGAAGATACATACATTCATCTACAATTGAGGCAGCATACTCGCCTCACGAGTGAAAAAATAGACCTTTTACCATATGGAAGTCATTCTGAATGCATGGCACCGAGCTGTGTCAATGTTTAGATTGTGCATTACATGAATCAAAGGGTTGAAGCAGTAAGTTGATTAAGGTAGGCCTCAGTAAGGTGGAGTAGAGCTGTACTGAATAAAGGATTACTGTATGTTAGATGTAGTCCTTTAGGTACAGTAGTGAGGGGAGAGGAGGGATGCTTGCTGACCTGGGTATGGTTAGGTCTGTGTGAGTGTGTGAAATGGTCCTGTGAGTCTCTTTACTTAAGTAGTGAACAGTAAATCACGCGCTAACAAGGCTACACACTTTCTAAGAAAAATGGCATGAGTGACGTAGAGTGAGAGATATGAGAGCTGAGAGAGAAATCAAAGGCAAGAGAGAAGCCAGAGGACACTCTGCTAGAACACAGTGGTGAAAACAAAGGCATTCAGGTATCCCAGGTATCCCAGAGTCCCAGCGGAATACTGGGATGTTAGTTTTGAAAAGTCTGAACATGTTTAAATCTGTTGGTTAATCAGCTGAGTGGGAGTTTACACGCATCAAGCCTTGCCTGTGAGACCAAACATGTTGGAAAACACTATATAAAATATCATTAAATCAGTTCCGGCATCTTCTTGAGACTTGTTTTACTTGGGTTTTGCACTAGGGTTCATTCAGTTGATGTTTTTTTGTAGGACGGAGTACAGTTATGGGTCACTGGTGGTGCATGCAAATGAATGAGAAGTGTGGTAGTGGCACATAACATAGAATAAAGCACTATTGACACTATTTCATTAATCTATCCATAGTCAATCACAGTACACAGTACATGTTCCTTTCACAAGGCCAGATTTCTTAGTTTAGCCAGTTTAGATACATTTCGAGAGAACACACACGTCTCCGCATCTTAATAGACAATTACTGTTTATTCACCAAATGTAATATACTGAGACAATTTACAGCATGTAAGTCTATGTTGCAATTTTTTTTTACATTTTCATCAAAAGCAAACACGTTGTATTTTATTTGAATAAAATCCTTATTAATATTATTCTTATTATTCAGACATGGGAGCCAGAGTCACAATAAAATGTGATGAGGTGGTCAATTTTATTCTAAAATAGCCACAGTTCT
The DNA here is from genome assembly GCF_030463535.1 of Salminus brasiliensis. Classification (NCBI taxonomy): domain Eukaryota; kingdom Metazoa; phylum Chordata; class Actinopteri; order Characiformes; family Bryconidae; genus Salminus; species Salminus brasiliensis. The sequence goes on along the minus strand of NC_132892.1, from coordinate 23,087,391 downwards.
CCATGTGGTCACATTCCTGGCCAATCAATTTGACATATCATTTTCTTAGCATTAATAGTGTACAAATTTTAATAAATAAAGGTGGTCCATATCTACTTTACGTGATAGGGTGGTTGGGTTAAGCTTGACAGACCCTGTCTAACCTGAAAAAGCAAAACGACAATACATTACTTGCCAACAAAACAAGGTAGCTTGATGCGATGGTGGGTCAAACTTCGGCATGAACATAAATCATTACAAATGTTATTTAAATTTATTTTCAATAAAAATAGTATTCCTATGTAAATAGGAGTGAGATGTACTCTTGAAAACAGTCAATCTAGTTGTAATTAAAGTTGTAATTAAAAATGCGATTTTTAGGTAGTTTCTCTCCTTTTTGCTTTAAAATTATGTCAGTATTAAAAAACACACTTTATGAGCTCTTTGGCCTGTCCTTTGATTCTCTGTCATGGTAGTGTGTGTGTGTGTGTCTGGCCCACCTACACTAATAATACAAGGCACACACTCCTGCAGTGTTGCGACAGAGCTGTAGCTCTGAGCGGTCTGACGCAGCGCTCCACATCAATAACAGGAAAGCTCTGATTAGAGCCAGGGCTGTGCTGTTTTCACCCTATTCTGAAATGTTACGTGGTATTTCTTAGTATCTACGCTGTTGTTTTTCCATTTGTGTCAGTGTGTTTACATGCGTGTGTGTGTTATTCGAGCAGATCCAGCTGAGTCGTCAGAAACACGTCCCCTCAGCTCTTGAACCACATCTGGATATTCCTCTCTCTCTTGCCCACTCTCTCTCTCTTTACACGTCCCCCCTCTGGTATTCTTCTCTTTCTTCCTCCTGTGTCCAGTCTTTATATCTGAGTTTGACCGTTTCACACTTTCCTGCTTGTATCATTTTAAAAAAAAAATTTATGACACCTCCACGTTCCTGGCCTCAGCGTTCTCCTCTCACCCTTCCCCTCATTCCTTCTTCTGTTCTTTCTTCCCTTCCAGCTGGCTGCTCCCCTGCTTACTTTCTTCCTTGTCTCTCTCTCTCTCTTTCTCTCTACCCTTTAACTTTTTCTCCCTCTCTCCATCTCTCTCTCTATCTGCCAGACTGTCAGTCTGTCTCTCTTTTTACCCCTTTTACTTTTTCCTTCTCTCTCTCTTATTGTTTCTCTCTCTCTCTCCATCTCTCTCTCTCTCTCTGTCTGTCTGTCTGTCTCTTTCCATCTATTTTCTCTCTGTCTCTCTCTTTTTGTCTCTTTCTCTCTCACCCACCTTTTCTCCTCTCTCTGTGTCTCTCTATCACTCTCTCTCGCCACCATATCTTCTCTCACCCATCCTCTCTCTCACAATCTCTCCCAGCCACCATCTATCCTCTCTCTATGTCTCTCTCTCTGTCACTCTCACCTATCATCTGTCCTCTCTCTCTCACTCGCTCTCTCTGTTCCCTCTCACTCCTCTCTGATGTCTTACAGATGCTCCCAGTCCATCTCTCTCTCTCTCTCTCTCTCTCTCTCTCTCTCTCTCTCTCGTACCCTTTTTAAAGCGTTAGTTTGGTTAAAGCTTCCTTACCCTCAGATTATTCAGTTACACCAGTGGACTAAACAGGGTGACGGATCAGGATGACTGACTGTTGGAAATCCACATGGTTTGAGACGTACAGATGACATGAGGCTAACTGATTCCAATAAGCCTTCAGTTAGCTGCTTAGCTTAGCCTTGTAGCTCCTCTGCAGAAGATGTCAACTTTGGACACCAAGCATGTCATGTCTGATGGATTGCGCCAAACCATCGCTTTAAACCTGCGCCCTTCCTCTCCTTTGTTGTCTTACAGTCCTGGCCGTCCGTCCCTACAGGACAAACGTCTACTTCTCGGAGCTTCTCAGGGCCACCTCGCTGTGCTGTTTGTGTTGTTTTGTTTACTCCTTGTTTACCTCTCCGGAGCGGCCTCAGAGCTCTTGTAAACACGCTTTAACGACCGCCGGTGGAGCCGCTTTCCCGGCAACTGCTACTGAGAGCTATACTGCTTCATTTTGTGTTACAGAGTCGCTCACACACTGCGATAAAACACACTGAGAGAAGGCACATAAGCAGCTCTTCTGCCCCTTCCACTGAAAAGTGTGTGTTGATGGTAATATTTTTAAGCTCTCACAAAGGATTCAGCCCAGGGGTCTCACTGATTGTTGTTCTAACTCAATCTAGCGCCGAGTTCCCGCCATCGCAAGGCCCTGAGGACGGAGAGCATTGCAAAACATTTTGGACAGCACTTAAGAACCTAAAGGCCGCACCGCAGGAAAGTAGTTCTAGAAAGGAGGAGTCGCGTATGGACGTTTTAAATGTGCTAGATAGACCTTTGGTAAATAGAATGTGTGTGTGTGTGTGTGTGTGTGTGTGTTGGGTTTGTGTTTTAACTGTACTGAAGCTCTGCAGGCTTGCTTTAGAAGTCTCCAGGGAAAGTTGCTCCAGTTAAGTACTTTTCATCATGTCTGCCCTTTATTATAGAGTCTACAATTCACCATTTATTGAGCCTTTGGATTTTTAGCATGCAAACACTGAGACTTGGTTTATGACGCTAGCATGACTGAAGTGTTTCATTAACCCTTGGAGCCCCACGAGGTCACCAGTGACCTCGCTGCGCAGGTTTCGTCCAAATGATCATCCATCATTTGTCATAGGGAGATTTGGTACAATGTATTAGACCCCTGAGGCTTTACCTGAGAAGACGAGTGCAGGGTGGTTTCTCTAAACCATTGAATCCATCAGCTAACAGGAAGGAGACAGCAGTGTATCCTCATTTCAAACTGCCTAGTCCTGCTGAATTTCCTGCAACGTCTAGTGCCCTTCATAGACGATTATAAAGGGGACCTATGAGGACAATTCTAAGCAAAAGCATGTGTAGGCTCTGAGTATTTTACCCCTTGCTCTTAGAAAGAAATGGTTGTTTTTAGTGATGCTAAAAAGCTATTGTTAAAAAGTTCACAAAGGTTAGCTTAGATCCTACTGATTCTGTAGATATACAACGTCTAGCACAGTGCACGTTAAATTTAACATTATGGCTGATGATTTAGCGCTGTAACTGTTGGTTCAACAGTGGAGAATTTACTGTGTGGCTTGGGGCTTTAAGGCTTGCGTCAATATATCGCAACAAATGAAATGGAAAGAAGTATAGTTACACTCTCAGATAAAGCAGTTCTGTGTAGTACTGAAAAAGGGTTATTTGACAGTGGAACCCTTTTTGGTGCTATACAGAACCCACCTATGTGAAAAGCCCCTTTACTAGGCAAAACCCATTTTAGCATCAAATATCCAGTATAACCATGTCATGCTTCTATATAGAGACATTGCCTGAATGAGAATAGTGAGAATAGTGTGTATATCATTGCTACTCCCAGCTCAGCACGTCAGAAACTGCATTATGTAACTTTGATTAAAAAAACAGGAGTGCATAACACTTATTATATTCACACAAAAACGTGTAGTATTACAGTTCTGTATCTCTCAGCTCGTCCAGAAATGTGTGTCCTGAAAGCGTGAATTATACTTCCCGACTGTAGGGAAGCGCTGAGCAAGAAATGCCCATTCTAGCATAATGCTGCTTTAAGGCAGAAAGGAATATATAAAAAATAGATGCATTAATGCTCTCAGACGTTTGGACCCCACTGTGCAGTAAAGTTAACAGCACGTTTTCTATTTCTATGAATCTACCACACCATTCTTACGACAGTGATATGTTATAGGTTGTAACATATATGTTATACGCTGCCACTGGATGGCCAGGATCTGTGACCGAATTGTAACGTCAACACATAAAACTACATTCCCCTGCTTACCTCCCTTTGATTTTACATTGACCATGGGAGCAGTAACACTGGGAACTGTAGTTCTTTCTTTTCTGTGCTTAAAAGGGACCCACATGACGCCACAAAGACCTTTCTTGTAGCTCACTTTGAACACACAGAATGTCTCCAAATAGTCTCAGGCCTAACCACTTATTTTGCTCAGTAGGTCATTAGAGCCTTGAAATAGTCAATAGCAGTTAGCCACCACGCCACAATGGAGTATATTGACATGCTGTTTGGCCTGAAAAAGAGCCTTTAAATCAGGAATGGCACACTGGGGATTTTCCTGCCATTTAAATATGTAGAGGGTTTATTTGTGACATTCCTGGTCTAAACAGTGTTAGCTCTTATGGCCTGTACAGCAGCCTATATGTGACTTTAAGGGATAGTTTGGTGGAAATCTGATGTTTGGATCTGATGAATACATGTTCTCCTATGGAACCCAGTCATTGCATAGTGTTGACTGTTGACAGTGGTTTCCAGGAAAAATCCTAAGTGGGAGATGCTCTCAAGATACCGAAGGACCTTTTGGAGATAATGTTTATGATTCCTTGATATGTATTGAAGTTGTAACGGCCTTATTAGCTGCACTAACCATGTATCTCCATTGGAGAACTATAGAATCTAGAGATCCCAAACAATCTGCTATGTTCTGGCCGATCAGCTGCTTTTACAAAAAGCTATTTCTTTAAGGCTGTGCTGTTTTCTGTCCTGTTTCTGTTATCCCGACAAAGGAGGCCATTCTGGATCACTGTCGTTCCAGGGCGTTCTGGGTGACCTCAGGGTTGATGGGCAGAAAGAGAGCTTTCATTCACTACTGGGAAACACAAAGGGAGAGATTGAAAGTGGGAGGGATAGAGAGAACAGAGAGATGCTAAGAGATGAGAGGAGGAAGCGATGGAGGGCAGGGAGAGATGAGTGCAGGTAATTGAAAGAGCAGGGGTGGTAGGTATAAGCATGATTGTTTAGAGTTTGTACCTGTACTTGTAGTGCAACAGTTGTGAGGACCCCGTGTCTTTACAGATATTGCACTCTCTCAAATGATCAGATGTGCAGGGAGTCCAGTAGAGCATAATTGACCACATTTACTCTGTGTAGGTGGGATGGCCAACCACCTGCCCCTCCCCCCTCGTATCATTTAGAATAACGCTAGCCATCATGGGCATCTGTTAGTTGACCTAATAGAGCTACCCAATGATGTTGCATTTGCACAGTGTTCTCAGGATGTATTTGAATGGTCTGACAAAGTATTATCCCTCGCATTTCTTTTAATCTATACTGCTATGTAAATCCCCATATTACACTTTTGATAACTAAAGGATTAGTACCCTAATGCTGCATTAAGCTATTAACACACATATATCTTCACTAATGTGTCTCCAAGCTCTTTTCTCCACAAGAAGTGCTCCATCTGGGACAGAAGGGCTCCACATAATCTGGGGCTTCAATTTGTCAGGACGCCCCACTGCAAATCGGGAGACATTGTTACAAGGAGACACATGTGACATGAAGGAATGCTGTAGTATAGTGGTCTTTGTTAAACCAGTTTTTTGGTCAACAATTTCTTTTTTTATTTGTAAAACTAAAAAGGCCTTTACATTGTTTTAGCATTTTATCAACCAATTAAGATATATAGATAAGCCATAACATTAGTACCACCTGCCTATTACTGAGTAGATCCCCTTTCTGACCAGTCAAGGTATGGACTTTCTATTAGCAGCTAATCTTTTGAGTTTGGTAAGTTGTGAGGTGTAGCCTCATCAATGAGCCTTAGGTCCTTTCTTGGCCCACTTTTAGTAGGGACTGACCACAGTAAATACCAGAAAACCCCACAAGACCTGCCTGATGTTTGGAGATTCCAGATGGTTGTTGTCAAAGTGTCTCAAATCTCTATGCTTGCCCGTCTTTCCTGCTTTTAACACTTCACCTTTAAGCATTGACTGTTCACAATGTTTAGACAAGCTTGACGGTGTGAATTGTGGAGCAGGGGCTTCTTTCTTGGACAGCAGCTTCTCAGCCCATGGGAATGTAAAGCTTGCTTGCCTGTAGACAGTGACGTTGATGTTCCAACAGCTTCCAGGTCATGGCAAACCAATTTCTTTTTACTCTTACAGTTGGGGTTTTTCTTCAGACCGTGGCAAAGTGCATGGCTGCACTTCCCTAAACACTCGCAGTTGTTTAGAAATGGCTCCAAGAGCCATTCCTGATTTGTGTAAATTTGTAAGCATCCTTCTCAGGTCTGCACTGAGCTCCTTGGACTTTTCCATTTGTACTCAGCGTTGGTCGATCTGAAGATTTCTGTCACACAGACGTCAAACAAACTCATTTTAAGCTGGCATTGACCACCTATCATGATCACTAGCAGGAAGTTAAGTTTAAGAGGCCTTGGCAAGTATTTAACTTTCAGCAACACTAAATAAATAATATATGTGGGTATATGTGAGGTTATGGCCTTGTATGTATAATTGTGACCCTGTACTGATTACAGAAAACCACCAAAGATGAAAACTTGGACACCCACTAATTGTTTTTTTTCTAATCAACACAATGTTGCCCAGATACATAAAAACTACACTGTGTAACTTATGTATACAATGTATACAACGAATACAGGATAGATAGTATATATGTCCTGACACCGTATAAAAACAAACCTGTGTGTGAACATCACCATAGTCCGCATTGGCGTAATTTTCTATAAATAGTTCTCTCACTGACTTCTCACCTTCCTTCTCTCTATCTGTCCCCCCTTTTCTGTCTCTGTCTCTTTGCACCATTCAGACAGATTTGTGCCCCCCTCCCAACACGCACACACACACACACACACACACACACACACACACACACACACATACTGAACTACTTATAGCTTAGCAGCTAATAGCTAAATCCAATTATAATCCATTAGGCAGAAGTTTAGAGGGTCCTTCCTATATTCTCTGGAGTAAAGCACTGAGGGGATTTGGGGGGTGGGGTGGGATGGACAGACAGACAGAGACCAGAGTGGCTCTGTTTGGGTCACATGATGCACTGCCCTTTCTCAGCAGCTCTGCCACACACCCTCATGCTCAATCACACATACACTTGCTCACCACATTGACATACGTTCCCGCTCTCGCTGTTGCTTCTGTGTGTGTGTGTGAGAGAGAGAGAGAGAGAGAGAGAGAGAGAGAGGGAGTGTGAACAGGCTGTGCCGTCTGCCTGCAGGACAGAGCGGCATTTGGCCAGAGCTCTAATCATGTCTCTCTGCTGTTGCCTCTTTTTCAGGGACTATGGCTCCAAGCGCAAATCAGGTAAGACCTGCTTAATGTATCCATAACACCTTCTCTCATTCTAACACACTCCATCCTTCTCAAACCTGTTGATCTGAACGGGAGATAACATGTATCTGCAGCCTTACTCAGCATCTCCTGTCTACCTCTCTTTGCTGTTGCTGAGGGTTTGGATGACTTGCATTTTTGAGAGATTAAAATGCAGCAGGGTATTTTCAGTTAGTGGTTTTGAGAGGATGTCCTGATACTGTGCAAATAGATATAGATATATATATAACATAAATACAGTAAAATGTAACAGGAATTCCTCATTTTGAAGGACGTAGTTGAGATCTTGTGAGCTTGTTTGAAGCACAAAACTTCTAGAATTCCCAGACAGTGAGTGGATTTGTTTTGATTGGTCAAACCAGGTATTTGATGATAACTGTAAACAATACATATAATAATATACTATATCTGTCTGCCTGTTTGCCGTCTATCTATTTATCTATCTACATATAAAAAGAGATAGATAGATAGACAGACAGACAGACAGACAGATAGACAGGCAAATATAGATAGATAGATAGATAGATAGATAGATAGATAGATAGATAGATAGATAGATATAGATAGAAGATAGATAGATAGATAGATAGACAGGCAGATATAGATAGATAGATAGATAGATAGATAGATAGACAGGCAGATATAGATAGATAGAGAGATAGATAGATATGTAGATATAGATAGAAGATAGATAGATAGATAGAGAGATAGATAGATATGTAGATATAGATAGAAGATAGATAGATAGATAGATAGATATAGATAGAAGATAGATAGATAGATAGATAGATAGACAGGCAGATATAGATAGATAGATAGATAGATAGATAGATAGATAGACAGGCAGATATAGATAGATAGAGAGATAGATAGATAGATAGATATAGGTAGAAGATAGATAGATAGACAGATAGATCGATAGATAGATTGATTCAAAACATGCTTAATCACCCAGCAAACTCTACTGCTGTTGACATTATAGTCCTGGATACTGTGTGTAAAGTGCACACTATACAATTCCAAAGTCTAATAATAGCACACTGTTTGGCAACTGTAAAAAGGTTAATGGTCAGTAATGTCCATAACTTCGTATGCAGTTTCACTTTTAGGCTGATGTTGCTTTACTTTTGCTACCTACCTCTGATGGTTGCCTTATATCAGTGGAGTTTTCTCCATCCTCACTACCTCTTTGTTGGCTCCATATTGCCATCCAGGCTATTGATTTGACCTCTTAAGTGTCAGACCAGATTAGATTGTATAAGAATATAATTGTTGCTTTGCTGACTGTATGAGGCAAACTACATATACACACTTACAGATAGCGTTTGTCTGCATCAGATACTGGGACATGTTCTCATTCCACCACATGTGGCAAGATTTGGCTCACTGATTTCACGTCACCAGTTGGCTTTCATTCAACAGCCAGATGGAAGAAATGTCAGCTGGTGTACAGTCACATACAGTGCTGTGTAAAGGTCTGTGTTAAGCTGGTTATCTGAGTACAAAAACGAACTAAATAGACTATTAACCAGTAGTGTTGCAATGTGGCTGAGTTTGTTAGCGTTTGTTTACTGTTTCTAACTGTTTAACTGTAATCTTCTCAAGAAAGGCCAGTATTTACACTCCAGTGCCTCGTTTACCTGCTCAGTCCTTCATTAAACTAAATCAGATGAGCTTCTGGTAGAACTGAGCAAATCCATACTGTTATCATGACTGGCTAATGCATTTGCATGGGAGCACACTTAGAACAGATGGTTCTTTCAGTGATGCCACTTTTGAAGGTCCTTAAGAGAAGAACCTTCACTTAATGTAAAGTTTATTAACCAAATGTTCTTGCCACTCACACATCCCTATTACAAACCTGGTTCTTCACTGAACATACGTGCTTCTTCTATGGCACTGCTTGGAGAAAACGTTTGAAGCACCTTTATCTTTAAGAGTATATATGTAGCTGATCGACCTCTCCCGAGCGTCCTACTAGCAGACCAACTCTGCACTAAAGGGTGGGGTTTAAGTGCATATCTTTGGGCCAGAGGGAGGATCTGAGTCAGTCAGAACTCAGTCCAGCTGATAGTTCGGGACTAGCATGATAAGACTCAGATGGTTTAGAGCATTCTGTTTAAGGCTTTGGGGTGTTATTCTAAAAGGCATGTCATGCGGAGCTGGAACAGAAGCCACAGAAGGGCCGTGTGAAGGTTTGTGCAGTGTTACTTGTTGTTCTTTGTGGTATTACTTGATTGATGCTCGCAAAGTAATGTAAAATGCTAGGGAGGTCTAGAGAGCAGTCATCCTGACTCATGTTTTGCACTCTGCTGTGCGCAGTGACACTGACCAGATGGATGAAGCTTTTGGGGTTTGCTCAGTTTTAATTGAAGTTTGTTTGGGTGGGTGTATATGTGTGTGTGTATTCATCATCCAGGCTGTAGATGTGCATGTCTTTGGCCAAGTGCAGAATTTCGAAGCTGACCAGATGCACAGGCGTCCATTAGGAGAAGACAACATCCGCACAGGAAGCAGAAGTCGTTTGTATTCATTATGGAATACATCGATCAGAATATATAGGTTTGAAGGATAATCAGTGTACTCCTCCTTCTGCATCCTCAACAGGAGGCCAAAGGAAGATCTCCATTATTTCCTTTAGTCTATAGGGTTAAAAACCATTGGATTCAGTTGTCTTATTATAGTGATTATTATTATTTGGAATTATGTTGACATTGTTGTTACTTTTTACTATAAAAGGAAATATTAACCATGGTTTTGTTGATACTAAACGTAGGATACAACCAAAACCATTGCTTCATCTGCTATTACAGATGTATCTTGATGAAGGTCAATCCATATGTAGTTGTTTATTAGCTCCCTATTACCTATCACTGTATTCCTTAAGCCCTATAAGTTACAGTTATCAGCAATTCAGCTTGTCACAGTAATTGTTTTTTGGACAATATAGTGTCCCAGAAATAATTGCAATAAATTATATTATTGTCATTTTAAGAGCATTTAATGCCACCAATATAATGATAATATAATATAATAATAATGCAATTACATCCTTTTAAAGGGCAATGCACTTTTAATTATTAAAAATCACTGTTTTAAATCACTGTGTTTGACACAACGGCTCATTCCCGTTAATCCTCTGGGGTCTAAGGGCGTTTTCCCAGTTTACGCATAACACCTTGGCTCTTGCCTATAACATAATAACATAATACCCACATCATTTATCAATCTGGTCGAAAGTGCAGATTTTGAAACTTTGAAACTTACATTGATAAGTAAAGGAGAAGATTCTGCTGTCTATAATGCCAAGAACCAAGACTGTGTTTTCTGCTTATTTTCTTGGGCAGTCAGTGAACATATGGATAAATTAATCAAGCTCATGTCGTTTCCAGCTCTCGGTTGTTTGCCTTCCATCTTAATTGGCTTTCTCTGCAGGGCTGGCAGGTGGAACTACATCTAACAGCTGGAAAGTGTCATTTAGCTTGGGGTGATTTCAAAAACAAACTCCGGTTTAATCGTTAGGCGTGGACAGTGCTAACTCTAACATTTCCATAAGTTTGTCAAGACAAAAAAAAGGCTGATGTCACCGGGTATTGGGTTGCAAGGAGCATCGGCAGAAAAACATGCCTTCCCTCAAAGGCCAACTGTGCTGGAATGTGGAGAAGAAATTTGGAAGGCAGGCTCAGAGATAGTAATGTAGGTCATCAGCAGTTGTGTCATTTGGAGAATATGTTCTGCTCAGGACTTGATGACCCTACTGTCAAAAAAGCTGCAAGAACTGTGTGTTTATATGCCTTCGCCCCATTCCAAACACCAATTATCCAGTTAATCAAGCTTTTCGAGACCATCTGTCGAGCTAAAATGAGCTCGGAATGGGAACCAAATCTCCTGCTCTAGGACAAAATCCTTCTGCTTCAAATACCGTGGGCTTTCCAAGTCCGTCAAGCTTGAGTCTAATCGCACTTTATGGATTGTCCCAGAGATTCAAGACACTTTGCTTCAGTTTGTTGTGCTTGAGTCCCTCAGAGGTTGGCTTTAGGCCTGTGGAATGACAGTAATGCCGATTTAGGAAGAAGGTGTCCTAGTGGAATCAGACACAGTTGATCCCAGGATGGGACTAACCGGGACTAAGAGGCTCCATCTGGCAAGCAAGATGGCACCTCACAAATGGGGGTTCTGGATCGGATCAAAGTCGGTTTGCTATTTGCATAGCGCTCTTAGCAATTGACATAATCACAAAGCAGCTTTACAGCAAGCCAGGTCCAGATTCATGTCCATAATCAACAGACTGAGAGGGACAATGGCATGAGGAATGAACATTGAGTGGAAGCAAGACTGAAAAGGAGAATGCCTTTTATAATTATAGTAATTATAGAATTATACTAATTTAGCAGAAATTTAATTTCTAAAGTTATTGATTATTTTTTTCTTTAAGCTATGTGATTATCAGTGATGAACTGTGATTATTTAATAAATAAAGCCAGGCTTTCAGTTTGGGAAATGCATACCTAACTGTGTCTATACAGTAGATATCTTATGGGGACATATCTTCATTGGACAGTTTCCCTTTGGACATTTTTTAACCCTTTTATTTTCAACTAAACTGTCACAATACAGAGTAGTACCACAATACCTGCAGCCCCAGTTTCTTAGACATGAACTAAACCTCATCGTAGACCCCATTCACACCTGGTCACTTCATGTACCTAATATTGGGATTGTATCCTGATATGATTTTAGACACATGCATTTAATACTCTTGGTAGTCAAATGTGTGTGTGGTTAGTCAGACTGAAATCTGATCGCTGTGTTTGTGTTGTACTGGGAGGGGTTGTGGTTGTTGAATGTGTCTTGGAAAGACGGATGTGTTTATGTTTGTGCTATAACATTATTTGTGGCTCAAATGCATCTCAGACAGCCTTCTGAAGTGTTGGGATGGGGAGTGATGGGATTTTCTATCTGGTTTAAATGAATCTTGGGTGTTTTTACACTTGCAGTTTTATGCGGTTTGGCCTGATCCAAATGTACTCCTAATACTCAAGACACATAAGGGACCAGGTGTGAACAAGTTTAGACTTAATCCTTGTCATTTGATTACCAACATGTTGATTCAGTTGAATAAAACTAACAAAAACTTCCAATTCCAAAATGTATTTTGCCCCTTCTGGCAGTAATGTTATCATTACTATTATGTATTATGTTGTTATTTACATAAGGAATTGCATTTACATTCGATTTCCCTTTTATATCAACCCAGTTAAAGTCTATGTGTCCAGGTTTTTCCCACTTCTTTCTATGTGATCAAATGACAAATGGATGCTTTTTCTTCTGGCAATACAAGATTACTAGATGTAACAGTACAGTTTCATCAATTTCAAATCAATGTAAAATATTTCCTCTGAAAGACAGGAGTGTAGAAGTGCACTTTTGACAGACCTCCTCAGCTTGAGCGAACGATAATCGAAGAAAACATAGGAAGAGGTGATTCAGGGCGTACAGAAATATAATATTCGAGATAAGCAGTGACTAATGTTCAAAATGTGTTAAAGATCTGGGAGATACTGACTGGGCTGGACAGACTCGGCTTTTTCGAGATATGAGCATGCGGCAGGTTGGGAGTTTATGCATGGGTTGGCAATTCATAAGGCTGACTACGGATCAAGAGACTTGAAGAGGAATGTGATGGTAGACCATTCATTAAAATCTCTGAAGCATCAAGAGGAGGCTGTTTGTCACAGACAGAGAGGGGTGAATGGTACAGGCTTATGGTTGCGTAGAATAACACTGTATAAAGCATCAGTTAGGAATTTGGCCTCGGTTGACTTTTCAATGCGCTCAGTGAAGATTAATCAACTGTAAGTATCCCTAAAAGGATTATCTCCATTTGAACAGTTTACACATTTCAGATCTGATTGAACTGAACACAGGTTTTCAGGTTCATTTTTTTTTCTAATTGTATATAACTTATACTATATTTTATAAAAAATTTGCTTATTAATCACTGGTATTAATAATTATTTACCTATTAAACCTCTAGTGTTGAGATTTTTGTTTTACTGCATTATTGAAATGTAATACCATAATATGTACTGAATTATATAATAATCTCCTCCTGTACATAACAACAATATGTGGTTATGTGGTTTGAGGCTTAGAATCTGCAATTTGGGGAGATTTGCAACAAAGCCCAGCCAAATTCGTCATAATACGCAAAGCTTTGATAAGGTTAAGAATTTCCAGCACACTAGCATTTCCTCTCAGAATGGACTGAGACATGAGGCAGGCGTATTAAAGCCGCTGTATGGGGGTCCTGCTGAGTTTAACTCTGGCTTAGTCTGTTGTCAGCTTGTGGTGATGTGTTTAGCTCCATAGCTACAAAATAATGCAGTTCAGTGCGTCTGAATAAAGTAATGGCACACAGCTTAACGCCCCTCAGGCCTTCGTAGCCACAGACCTTTTAGTGTCTCCTTGTGGTCTTATTCTCCAAACTGTTTACCTGCATGCAGAGCAAAATCCATCGTTTGTCTATTGTTCACCATGGCAATGTCCTGTTTGGCTCTCATGGTATGCTATATTTAAGAACGATGGTAGACATTTGGTGTAAATAATGGAAAACCATAACTGTGGGTCAGTTTCAGAAGGACTGAGTGGTTTCGGCCGTCTCCCATGGTATGGACGTTCTGAAGTCTTTTATTCAGCTGGTCTGGTCACCCCTGCATTGTCTGTGCTGGAGGAAAAGCTGGCAATGTAACTAGAATTCTTTGTTTTTTTGCTTTCTAATTTTTACTCTGGTTGAGAATTACAGTGACATTTTACATGGTGAGAACATTAGATGAGCAAAATGTTCCCAGTGTTCCCAATGGAAATCTGGATTTTTAAAATTTAAGAGTCTTATCATACTGCTATGATATTTAGGCTACAAAAACTGATGGTAAGAATGATTTTTCATTCTTTTAAAGCTTTCTATAACATTCTTCTATGCTTTATATTTAAATATAATTATATACTTTATTTTATAGTTGTATGTTCTTTTGTTTTTTTTACTAATGTATTTGTCAGGAACACTGCCCACTAATATAAAACCATATTAAAATGAGCCATCTGTTGTCCCTGACCAGCTGAAACAGCCTGTGGCCCGCCGGCGGGCCGAAAGGGTTATTACAAACATTTATTACCAAAGAATAGCCCCAACGGTTTGTACAGAAGCCCCTGCAGTTACTGAATAATACACCTTAGTATGTAATAAGCCTGGCTGTGTTAAGGGGTTAAAATACCTTACAATAAAAATAGCTCACATTATATGGTACACATAAGAAATATATCTTAGCGTACACAATAACAGAATCTAAACGTCCAAAACAGTGTACTGTATACCCAAACATACATAACATAAAAATAACACAACACTGTGTGGTTTCATGTTACAGAAAACTCATAATGATCAATTTCCGTTTTCCAACCTCTCTGTATCTGTAATTAAATAGACTGTTTTGTATTACTGAGCCGTTAAGACTGTTAAAGCAATGTGTAACCAGTCTCTATTATATTTGGCTGCCATTCTAAAATACTCCTACAACTTCAGTAAAGCTAGAATATGTAGCTGGATAGGTGGATGCTCTTCTGTGTAAATTCTGTATAGACTGGTGAGTCTATATATGTCCAAATGTTTTTGGACGCCCCTTCTTATGAATGTATTCAGCTAGTTTTCAGTGCCTTTCTGGAGTGGCCGAGTTGTAACACTATGTTGAAACTAACACCGCGGTGTGGAGGCTGTACATAAGCCTGTCTAGGCCTTACTAGCTAGCTCCTGCTTTTATGGTGCAGCAAAAACTTCAGGTCTTGTGGATGAGTCTTCAGAAACATCTGTCAGATCACTGTTTAAATACTGAAGTGACCAAGTTCAATGTTACAATGTCTGTCCAAAAGTGTGTGGACACCCCTTCTAATGAATACATTCAGCAGCCACTTTAAGTTGCACATATAGATTATCAAGTCTCCATAGAAAAGTGCTGCCAATAGAATAGGACTCTCTGGAGCAGATAAACATGAACCTATCGACACCATGCCTAATGCCAGGTGTGAAGTAGAGGGGTATAAAGCCCCATAGCATTGAGCTGTGGAGCGGTGGAACTGTGTTCTCTGCAATAACAGTGATGCTCCATCCAATATTTTTGCTTTGGTTTGAGGTGGAGAGTTTGGGATGAGGTGGAGTGATGATCATCCAACCTCCTGACTTCACTAACGCTCTGTAATGCAATCAAATCCTCACAGAAATGTTTCAAAATCTATCAGAAAGTGTTCACTGGACAGTAGAGACAGTTACTCCAACAAAAGCAGGATAAACTCTTGGTGTAATACCCTTGATTTTGAAATAAACAATTAATGAGCAGGTGTCCCAATACTTTTGTCTATATTGTGTACTGTATCCAGGTCCCTTATTTCAAAAGTGATGTTTTTTGCCATTTCTGAGATATGTGGTTTTGACCCCCTACTAATTCCACCAGGTTTCAGACATCTCTCGTACAGTTGGACTAAGCTACGACTGCCACATCGCAGTAAAGCCTGAATGTGTGGCATTCACAACTGTGTTCTTTATTACTAGATTAGTGACACTTTTGCTGCCAAATTAAAGTTGGCAGTAGACTACAACCACTACTTCTACTGAGCGTTCTGTTTATTACCTTCCTTTGTTTGACAAAGATTAAACTTGCCATTTGCTCCTGTGGCTTAGGGACCATCTCAAAATTACCAGGAAAAACAAATGCTATTATCGTTGTTCGGGTAATAGTTTATTTTAAGGAACACAGATTAGGGGCTTTATTAAGGTCTTGTTGTTTTTGTTAACTACAGCCTGATTTGGGATTTCTAGATTATTTTTTATTTAGTATTAGTACCTTCATTAGGATATAATTGGATGTCTGTTATTTGAAAAATCACTAAAATTACCGTATTAGTTATAACAATAAACACTTGGTTAAGACTCATGCACATTCTTAATTGCTGTTCAGTTTCTGATTAGTCATAAGAAAACAATAGCTCCTGAAGCATGCAATCAGGGAAGATGTTAATGTTGAACTCTTTTATTTTTATGATGCAAATTTACTAATTCATTACTGATTTAGTGTGTTTTTTAATGAATATAAACCTTACTTCAGAACATGGAACACTTCTTGGTGTATTATTGACTTATTAAACTCCCATTTTTTAAACTCAATGCACCTAGCACTATCTTGAACCCATGTTCTTTGAAGTGCTGTCAATACACACTAATAACATGTAAATTTAGGAAACAGTTCATGCTCAGGAATTTGCGTAACAGGGTGGTAATAAAGTGTGCATTGTGGATTATTACATTGTTCAATCTTCATTATTTAGTAATAAAGATCATAATTATTAATTTATAGTAAATACATCATTTAGAAATGTCAAGGACAAGAAACATGACTTTTACAAACCCCTTATTTTTTCTTCTGATCATTTTTAGATGGTCCTAAACTCTGAACTGGCGTAAGCGTTGGAGCTTCATTGTTTTCATATAAAAAATAACAGCTCCCTCACAACCCAGTTTAACTATTTACCGCAGTTAAATTTCTATACTGTTATTGGAATACAAGGATTTTTTACTGTTTTACCCACGCAGGCCAATCATAACAGTCATCACAGCATAGTGGTATACCATGCAGCCTGAGGGTTACATCATTTCTTGGCAGAAAATGGTTTGAGTTTGTGTTTGGTGTGCAGGGTTTCCTCCCTCTTGCTGCAAAAGTTTCTGTTTTTTTTTTTTTTTTTTTTTTTACCCATGTGAGAGCCAGATGTGTGTGTATACGTGTGTGAGAGAGAGTGTGATAGAGAGAGAGAGAGAGGAAGAGAGGAAGAGAAAGCATAGTGTGGCTTTAGGGGGAATGGCGGTCGGTCAGACGGACCCCTGCCTGCTTACGTGGCAGTGAGGATAAAGTTTCACTGTGACGTAGGGCTGGCTAATACTGTTTACTCAAGAGCTGGGGGGTGGATATCGGGGGGGCAAACAAATGCAAGGCAGAAACGGAGGAATACAGGACAGATGGAGGAGCTGGGAAGGGACTACTTTAAGTTTTGGAGGACAGGAGGGCAAGAGTGTGTGTGTGTGTGTGTGTGTGCATACGTGTTTTCATTGAAGAAAAAAAAACTCCTAAATGGGTCAGTGTGGTTTTACTACGAATTTGCTTTTTAGCTTGGCCTGCACTTTTCCAAAATTCCACTCCCTAGTACGTTCTGCAGCTTAGTGGGCAGACCGAAAAGGCTGAGTCTGAAGAACAGGGCTTGTTGTTGGGGCCACTGTGCTAAAACATTGAGATTCAAGGGTCAGCAGCCTTGGAATAATTCAGTCAGTAATGCTAATGTTCTAACAGTAACACAGTAAAACAGAGAATAGTTAGCGTTATGCAACTGCTTCCAGTCATTGTTAGCCCTGCTAAAATAGTGAAATGCGTTACTCCTTTCATTTTTAAGGTTTACTATACTATTTAAATGGAATGGCATTATCATACATTATGTACAGTAATGTGCAAATGTCTCAGCACCCAGGAAAGTTAATTATCTGAACAGTAATTGTGTATAACATTAGAATAAACACATACACATGATCCCAGCTATGTTGTTTGCTGTTGAATTTACAGATATGCTGAATGCCTGATTAGATAAAAAGTGTTGGATGATAATTGCAAATACTGGCCTTTCTCAGGAAGAGTTTTGGAAACTATTCAAACACATCAAATCACAACCGATGTTCAGGATCTAATGTTAGTGTTTAATTATTAATAGGAATGTGATTGTATGTGCATTCGTCCCAAACTGCCATGGTACAGTGCATGCAGTTGTGCGGAGAGAATACTCATCCATGCTTTTAGCATGCTTAGCTTTTTGCATTCAGAGATTTTTTTCCCATTGTACTGAACTCGTACCAAACCAGTATTTCAAACAATCCGAACCCATTACTTCTGTTTAGCATTTTATGCCTAGTAATTAACTGCATTGATATTCGATGTACATTCTGTTTTGACAGTTGTCAGTTTGCATTTCTAATGTTTTGGGTTATTTTGATGTCAAACAATGAGATATATGTGTCAAAATGTCCCAAAAAGATTTATTTTATTTTATTATTTATCTGAAATTATTAGGCCTAGAAGACCCCAGTGTGACCCCTATGGTAATTATGTAATTAGCTAAAACAATAATGAGATAAATTGGCATTAAGTATGTCTTCTTCATTAATAGGTTAATGTTAATATGCTAAACAGTAACTTCCCATCAAATCATAGTGAATCAAATAAAGATCTACTAACAAACACTATCTATGTGTGGCCATGCAATGAAAAGTTTGTAAAAGGAAAGGTAAGACTTCAGTGCTATTTCTGTAATTGATACTCTGCAGTGACAGTAGGTGGTCGTCCACTGCAGAGGAAGTGTATTTATGATGTTATCCTAACAGCTTTTTTTCTAGTCTCCCAGTGTTTTTCTAGTGTGAATGGGTTGCTTAATTTAAAACACATTGTTAGCATGGCTTGCCAGTTTAATAATGCAACACACAGTAAACACACTTTGAGATGTGTGTATATTTCTGTGTTTGTGTGCTCCACACCCTCCTGAAGGGGAAGTGTTTAAATAGGGAGAAGCAGTCAGTGTGTTCATCACGTGACTCAAGTTGGTGGAAAGAAATCTTCTCCAAGGGCTGGAGAACAGATGTAGAACAGCCTGGTTGACTCACACACACACACACACACACACACACACACACACACACACACATCCAATCTTATTCCACTGTAACTTTAGCATGTTTACACTGAAGACAGTGAAGCTTCGCACTAGTTGCACAACAATCAGAATTCAGTATGATATGAGAGTGTCTTAACAGGGTACATTTTTTACAAACATAGTAAGGAGATAAATAAGCATCATCTGCAGGACTCACTTCTCACTTTGCATAAATACTGTTTATTTGCTTAGTTGAGCGTATTGCAACACATTATCATTTATAAATAAACCTCAAACTAAATAAACCATCAAATAAACCTGAAACAAAGTAGACCCCAAGTAAACTATCAAACAAAATTAAACCCCAAATAAACTATCAATCAAAATAAACCCCCCAAAAAACTATCAAACAAAATAATCCCTTAAATAAACCTCAACCAAACTAAACCCTTAAATAAACCTCAAACTAAATAAACCTTCCAAGTAAAAGTTCAAATAAATTAACACCAAAATAAACTCTCAAACAAAATAAGCTTTAAAAAGAAACCTAACTAAATAAAAAACCCAAATATACCCCAAACAAAATAATTTCTATAACAACATAATCCTCATTTTGTTATTTGAGTTTATAAAAGGCCAGTCATTTGAGTGTGGGTGCAAATATACATATATCCCCTTCCTGCACACTATAATCCAGATGCTTTGTTGACAGTAGTTTTTACAAAAATTGTGAGTCTCTTACATTGAACTGACTTTCAACTGTGTATTTTTTAAATGTGTAAGTCATTTCTATAGGACAAACATGCAGTATATTACATTACATTATATTACATCAGCACAATTACTTCCAAAAGTAAATAAACTGAAAGACTGAATTAGGTTGATGTAACAGTAACAGTCATGTAGAAACATTGATGTCGAAACAGTCATGTGGCAACGATGTACAAAACCTATTTAGCAGTTTGTGGTGTTTTTCTTATTGAATACAGAGCTTTTACATGCATCACCACACTTTCCTGAATGCAAACCTCTTTTCTTCTCTCTCTGAGTAAGTTGTGGTTGTCCCCTGGTTGATTTACAGTTGCAATAGTGACCTTTTATTAGCACCAGGCCTTCAGCACCTCTCCCTCTAACGCAGATCAACATGAAATCTCTCACAGGGAGGGACTGTAATGTTTTGGATAGTTGTGTTGGAATGATGAAATGCTGTGAGCACACATGCCAACAACTGGCTGAGGCCATATAGAGTTTAGTTTTGACCACTTCTTCTGCCTCCTTTCTTTGTTTTTCATGGACCATAAGGGAATGATTGTTTAACCCTAGGAAACAAATTATTTTGTTTTGCTCCAAAATAACTTTTTTGCCTATACTACTCGCATGTTTTATTATTCATAAATGACACTATTACCTGTTTAATAGTGTGACCTATAATACTATTAAGAATAAGTGTTCTTAGTGGGAGGACCACTAGTATCACAAGGCATATTGTAGTCACTATACAGTGCCATGCAAAAGTGGAACCAATCTCCAAAAGCTCAAAGTTAGAGATGAAACATCTCTTTAATATTTTACACAGATTACTTTCATCTGTCTTTTACAGTTTCAAAAATAGCAAAAAATGAAGGCGCCAAAGCAAAAAGCCTCATGATGTTGTCCATTGTGGATTTTCTGATGTGTTTTGGACCACTGTCCAGCTGTAGAAGCCATCCACCTTTCATCTTCAGCTCTTTTTACAGAAGACATGGAGTTTGCGTCCAGAATTTTCTGGTATTTAATCAAATCCATTCTTTCCTTTGCCAGTGTTCCCCGTACTACTGGCTGCAGCACAAGTCCAAAGCATGATCAAATTCAGCCTCATGCTTAGCAGTTAAGTGTTCTTTTCATGAATTCTGCATCCCTCTCCGGACATACCCTTGCTGCAGCCAAAAGGTTTTATTCTTTAACTTCTTTAGTCCACAACACTTGTCTCCAATGCATTAAGCTTGTTTAGCTGGTCCTTTAAAATTCCTGAAGCAGAAGTGGTGAGGACCACTGACGACTACTCCATGAAGGTAATTTTTGAGCAGGTGTCGCTGCACAGTAGAACAGTGCATCACCCCTCCTAGAGAGTCTGCTAAATCTTCCTGATGGTCATTTGCTGAAGGAATCCTATGAGTAGTTCTCTTGGAATTTTCTTCCAGACCTCAATTTGACTTTGGGTTGTTCTAATGTATTTTGATTATGGATTTGCTTTGTGTTTGCCTGTCAGCCTGTGAATTGTCCCATGCTTGCCTGGAGGACTTGTCGTACTGGACTGGTCTTAAGAAAAGCCACTCTTCAAATGCAGCTTGTGTCAACCCATGTGTTACATTTAGAAACATCTACAGTTCTGTTCATAATTCGGAATACTTCTTAAAATATCTTGTTTACAGCTTTGTAGTATCACACTGATCACTTAAAAACCTGTGATAAAGCACAGGATACTCGTATTTGCGCCACAGCAAAATTGGTTGTGCATTACTGAAAAATGTTGGCTGCTAACTTCTGAACAGCTATTCCAGCCTTTTGAACAGAACTGTAGGTCATGGCAAAGCAAGATGGGCAAGATATGCTCTCTTTAAAGTAAGTTTGAGGATGAGTGTAACACTATTGAATGCAGCTGGACTGAAGGATGAACTTCTTTTAAACTCAGAGAGAGACAGACAGAGGTCATGTGGTCACTGGAGGGGTCAAAACGAAACAAAAACACCAGCATTTGCTGGCCTCCTTCATCACGTTCACAAATCTGAAAGAAATTTGTGTGTATGTGCTCTTGGAGAGAGAGGTAATGGGAGGTGGAGAGTTAATATCAGTCAGCTGTTGAGTGCTATTCTGTTGGGACAGGGTGGTGTTCCCATGTTTTGGGCATTTGGTACCATTTTGTTGTCTCAGAATTCATTCCATTCCTATTCCCTAAGGAGTAAAGCCAAGTGTAACCATATGCATCCCTGTGGTACCCATCGTACAGCAACCTTAAGCCTTATAAGTGGAGCTTTTACTGTCATTTGCTGTGCTATTTAAATGTAATTGTAGTTCTTAGTTACACCGTAAATTATGTCATTCTGGTTTCCACCAATTCAGATTACAATAAAACATCTCCTCTTCTGCTTTTGATTAAAACTAACATCAAACCAGTGTATAATTCCATAACTCGTTTATCAGCTTCATAATAGTTACTCAGTAAGTCATACTGGATTATAAATAAAAAGACTAATGCGTGAATAATAAACCTAGCGTTTAAGAAGTTGGTAAAAAAAAATAAAAACAGCCTTACATGTGTATGCATGTGTAATTATCTATCACACTACATGCCTTGAGACAGCCTTCACTGATAAAATCTAGGCATGTGAAAAACTCTTGAGAATAAAGCATGAAAGATCTCACAGTAAAAGAGAATCTGTTCCAATTCTTTATACCAATTCAGCATCTGAATGTCTTAGAATTTCTTAGAACTTACAGAATTGTGTCCCCCACCAATTAGCATCATGAAAACTGTACATCAACCAGCCCTAACATTTACTAACAGTACCTAGCTAATCTTGTGTAGGTTCCCCTCATACCTCCAAAACAGCTTTGAGGCACTGGGGCATGGACTCCACAAGATCTTTGAAGGTGCCCTGTGGTATCTGGCACCATGACGTTAGCAGCAAATCCCTGTAAGTTGATAAGCTGTGTAAGTTATGAGGTGGGGCCTCTATTAATCGCATCAATGAGCCTTAGGTGCCCTGTGATGCTTTCGGCAGTTCACCAGTTGGCCTTCCTTGCAGCACTTGCAGTAGCTACCCTGCAAGACTTGCCTAATGTTTTGAAGCTGCTCAAGTGGCTGGACAGACCTTCAAACCTTCTCCTTCAACGTCTTTGCTCTGTTTCAGTGGTGAAATTTTGAAACATTCATCATTTCAGTCACTGTCATTTTTGTAATACACCAATAGAGTCAACACAGTGGCAAGAAATCCCTTTACCAGACTAGTGTTTTGGCTGCTGAGTGACACAGACGCATCTACGCACAAGTATAAACACTTACAGAAGCCATCATTGGCCTTTAGACCTTTAAGAAGTGGACTGGGATCTGTCCAGACAAGCTGCAGGTGAATCACGGAGTGATGGCGGTGGTACTACACTGTTTATATGTTTTTCAAGGTTAGTTGGAGTCAGGTATGTGGGCTTGGCTGGGTGTAATAAAGTGAGGTATGGAGAGATTAGGTGAAAGAGAGAAGATATAAAGTGGTGGAGGGATAGAGGGAGGGGACCCACTGAGGGACGTTGGAGGTAAAAAGTTTCCAAATGCTTTTGACTCATTCAGCTAATAGCTAATGACTTACAGCTTGCCTGTATGTGAACATCATTATTATGTTATTCATTGTGGTGGTGCCGTCGTCATACACACGAAAAGGATCCGCGTGTTTTGATGGTCTTTCTGAAGTAATAGAGAGTGGAATGACGCACACATACACACTCCTCCCTATGTCTTTGCTTGGGTTCCCCCCAGCGTCTCTGTTTAATTTCCTGACGGAGTTTGACGCCGCCTATGAGTGTGTGTGTTTGGGGTCGAACTGGAGTTTCCCCTTTCCTCAGATCTCCTCCACACACTTACACACACCCTCTTCACTGTCATGTCGCTCTTCGCGGCACAAGCAGATGGAATCTTATCAGCGCGGCTGCGGCCGGCTATTGTTACCAGATGATGTTTTACTGAGCAGCTGCAGTGGAGGGAGTCTGCGCTGTGTGCTGCTGGAAGTTTCACCAAGTCCCCAAAGGAAGCAGCTTGGTTGTGCTTCTTGGGATGTTGCTGGGAAAAGCTGAAGAAATACACTATATGTCCAAATGTTTGTGGACACCCCTTCTAATGAATCATTCAGCTACAGATGATCAGCTACACACACACACACACACAGCTTGTCTTGTCCCTGTAGAGAAGGATAGCCAATAGAATAGGATTCTTGAAAGCAGATAAACATAAACCTGTTGGCACCATGCCTAATGGCAGGCGTGGGCTAGAGGGGTATAAAGGCCCCCCAGCATTGAGCTGTGAAGCAGTGGAACTGTGTTCTCTGGAATCTGACATCGATGCGATCAGATCCTCACAGCAATACTTCAAAATCTAGTAGAAAGCCATTCCTGGACAGTAGAGACAGTCAATGAATGAGCAGGTGTCCCAATACTTTCGTCCACGTAGTGTACTTGGAGTGGATGGAAATCCTCTGTAGTATATTAATCAAAACCTTGTAACTGTTGTTTAATGTTTTTTTTTTACTGTAAAGTTATGATTCTAGAGATACCAGGAGCTTACAGCAGCTAGTACAAAAATATTGAGATTGGGCCTCGTTCACCAACCACTCAACAATAAGTCCACATATGCCAGGGGATTTATTCAGTTTACGAGGACAATGGGATCCATCATCATAAGAGCAGAGCTGTGAACAATCCTGTGGTTTAAAACACATCATGAATTTGACGTGGGACTTTTCTCAAGAACAAATTGTTGAAGATTGTTGGTGAATGAGGCCTATTAGTCATAAGTGGCCTGAGAAATGTTGTTGCCTTAACAACTTCTGTGACAGAGAGTATTTTGGTACCGCCAGACGTGTAAAAGTACAGAAACACTGTTCTTTACTGAAAGTATTGCTACTGTGTCAAAATCAGTGGGCAGTGGTGGCTCAGCGGTTAGAGCGCTGGGCTATCGATAACAGGGTTGTGGGTTCGATTCCCGGGCTCTGCAAGCTGTCACTGTTGGGCCCTTGAGCAAGGCCCTTTACTCTCTTTGGTCCTCCTCTGGGCGCTGGAGTTGTCTGCCCACCGCTCTGGGTGTGTGTGTACTTACTGCCCCTAGTTCACTAGTGTGTGTGTGTGTGTGTTCACTACCACAGATGGGTTAAATGCAGAGGACACATTTCGCTGTACAGTTTACACTTTCAGTGTTTTTTTGTGTGCAGGTGGGAAAAGCATAGCTTTTTTAAAATGCTGACGTCATAGTGTTTGTCTGAGTTGGAAGGTATGCTGCTCTTTGATGATCTGTGAGGTGCTGGCCCCCACTGAGCGCTTTAGGGCCGTGTTGAGATCTTGTGTGGACGGAGAGATTTTCAGAAATGGACAGGCGTGTGGACAGGGCCTCAATTAAAGGTGGAAGTATGGAGCTAAAAATATAGTCCAGTGAAAGTGAAAAGATGCCTATTTTTAAACATTCTCATCCTCTACGTTTTCTTTGTTTGGTGGTGTTTGTGATGAGTTGGTGTGTGGTGAGGTGACACACAGTGTATTTGTGGGCAGTTTTACACTGGAGTGAGTTGTGTTGGTGGTTTTGATGAAAACAAAGCAAAATGCAGCTGATACGTCTCCAAAGAGAGACATCTGTACCTTTAGAGTACTTTGAGGTTGTAAATGAATATTGCAGGAGTATAAAGTGTGTGTGTTCTTTCTCAGAAATGCAGTTGACTAGAACTACAAGTTCAGTTTCGGGAGTGTTTACAAAAGAATACATTGAAACCGTAACAAAGTACAGTGACTCAAGTTCTTTCCACCCCTGCACCACATGTTCATGGGTTCAGCTGCCCTTAAGGACATACTGGTTGCATGCTTTTAGGAAAGATGACTCAGATATGCTGCTCTGTGCTTCTCTACCGTAAATGACTGTGACCTTTCGTTTCTCTCTTTCTCTTATCTTCACCTTCTCTGCTGCACTCTCTGAAGTTTGGATGTATGGCCTACAGGACAGTCCCACCAAGTCTGAGGCCTCAGGTAACTTTAACAGCATGCCTTTCCACTTTCCTTCTGGTCCTTCATCTTTCATTTCCTTTCCCCTCTTCCTAGCACACTTGTTGCTTGTTAACAGAGGCCTGAATGTTGATCTAACTGGGATGTCCCACTCTATAGAGCAGTGTTTCCCTATCCTGGTGTTCTGGGATCCCAACACGTCACATCAGATACAGCTCATCAGCTGATGTAAAAACCCTTTCGGAGTTGAATTTGGTGTTGGTGAGAACTCCCAAATTGTATTTACAGCTCTGCAGCTTTGGGAACATTTTAAGACTTTACTGAAGGAGAGTTTATAAGGATAGATGAGACCACATGACAGCTGACAGGCTGAAAGGCCTACATAAACATTATTAATAAGGCCTTTGCAGCAAGGGTTGTTTTTCTCAATTCTGAGGTTATTTTACACCAGAAAGTGTTATGACAACCGAAGCCTTTATTAATGTTTACTTAGGTTTATCTCAGTTGTGATGAAAGGGCTTATGTAGGTGTCATGTAGCATCATGAATGCCACCCTTCAGTAACAGGTAATTTCTGCAACCAAGCTAATTTAGATTGACTTTTACATTATATGTCCAAATGTTTGTGGACACCCCTTCTAATGAATTCATTCAGCTATGTTAGGTTGCACACATGCTGACACAGATGTGAAAATGCACACACACAACTTCTCTAGTCCCTGTAGAGAAGTATTGCCAATAGAATAGGACTCACTGGAGCAGATAAACATGAACCTATTGCCACCATGCCTAATACCAGGTGTGGTTTAGAGGGGTATAGAGCCCCTCATCAATGAACTGTTGAGCACAGTTCCACCCAATACTTTTGGCATGAGTTGGGGAGTTAGGGGTGAGTGTTATACAACTTCCTAACTTCACTAACTCTCTTTTCGCTGAATGCATTCAAATACTCACAGCAATGCTCTAAAATCTAGACAAAGCCTTTTTACCCTTGATATCATTTTTCAAGAAAAAACAAAGAATAAGAAGGTGTCCCAATACTTGTCCACTTAGTGTATATTATCACTGTTGCAAAAACCATGTATCTCCATGAACTAAATCTGAATCAGGTTCTTTACACTGTCTAAAAAAACAGAATGAATGGACTGATAGAAATGCTGACTTCTACTGACCTTCACTGAAAGCTACGATAGGAGATACAAGCTTCTTGCATCACAGCGACAGTATTAGATCAGTTAGGTAGAGATATAGATCTGCTAACAATGCATGGAAGCTGGTAGTCACCAGTTTCGCATCATATCATGTAAATAATAGGGGCAGTGGCTCAGCGGTTAGAGCGCCGGCTATTAATGACAGTGCTATGGGTTCAATACCTGGCCTCCGCAAACTGCCAGTGTTGGGCCCTTGAGTGAGGCCCTTAACCTACTCCAGGCACGTGTGCTCACTGTCACTGTGTGCGTTTTCTCATTAGTGTGAATGTGTGTGTGTTCACTGCATGGATCGGTGAACGGCGGAGGCCGAATTCCATCAGCACAAGCCGGTTACCTTAGGGCTTCATGTAAAATAGCCAGCGGTAATAGAGGGGAAACTATGATATATAAACTCACAAAAAGGCATCAGAACCATTTACAAGATGCTACCTTACATCTGTACTGAGATCAGCCTCTAAGGGAAACTACGGCCTCCCCACCAACCCTCTCCAAGTTTGAAGAACGACGACCTGCAAATAAACATTTTGACGAGTACTGCGCTCATCCTTCCGAAATAAACACTGACCAAGGCCGGCGCCATATGGGGAGCATTCTTCGCCTTATTTCCTCACTCACACACATACACACACACACACACACACAGTCAGTCTAATTGGTCCAACGTTGAGGAAGAAAACACTCCACATTGAGTTGCATTGTTGCAGCCTGATCTAAAAGCATGAAAACGTGAGAGAGAGCACAAGCTGGCGGTGAAGGGATAAGGAAAAAAGGGACGTTTCTCAAGGAAACAGTGCATTAGCGCGAGTGTGTCCATAGGAACAGAACAGTAGCAGGGAGTCCTGAATGGAAGTGGTTAGAAGCTCGTGCCAGGACACACTCATACTGTGTACATTTTGTGCTTTGCCACAGCCTTCCTTTGGCTCCTATATCTCCAAGAAAGGAAGCGAAATGTTTGGACCAAGGGCACAGAAACGTAACGTGCTGTCCAAACACCACTGAACGTTAGCCTGTTTTTTCTTCTTCCCTCTCAGTTATTCAGACAAGTTCAAGTCTTCCAGCGGAGCCTCATTAGTTAAGTTGAGCAACACTGCGGTGGAATAAACGCAACAGTGCTTAGTGCGAGGCCTTTCTAATTAGGTCATGCAGTTCCTGACATTTGATTAAGACAAGACGCACTGAACATGCCTTTCTGTCTCCCCCCTGTGGTGATAAACATCTTGTGTGGATGGATTCCCCGCTAATCCCTCCTGAAGTACTTGCAAAAACAGAAGACCACAGTGTGCCAGCAGGCTTATTTCAAGCTTCTGATGGAACTGTATTAGGGGTCCTTTTAGCAGCTCAAGCAAAGCTTCAACAACTTACTTGCTGTAATATAGGTTTACGAAGGCTGGCAAGAAAAAAAACTGACGTAATGCTAAATGCTAAAAAGCAAAACGCTAACTCAGTTTGTTATATTTGATTCCTTAATAATATTCCACACACCTAATATAGGCTTTACCTGTTTTGGTAGGCTTTACCTATCTTTTTCCTGTTTGGAGATTTTCTGGTGTTTTAAGCCCTGTGCTCTCATTAGCAACCTCATAAAGCTAAAAAGCAATGCTAACTGTAAACTGTAGTTAGTTATAATTGAATCGTTAACAGTTGATGCTACTGCTAGCATCATCAACAAAGCATTACACACCTAAAATAGGCTTTGATTGGCCTAATTGTTTTTAATTTTCTGATGTTTTAAGCCCTGTGCTCTCTTTAGCACGCTAATAAAGTCATTGGCATGGCCTTCACTGTATGGAATATGTGGTGTCCTAGCACATGTCCTACATGCTTTCCATCCAGTCTGTCCTTCTCCTTAGACACTTATTTATGGCTGATCTGGGATCAGTTTCCATCGGAACGTGCAGAATGCATGTCCAGGTTAGCATTCCATATGCAAACCCCTCGCCTACACAAACAGAGAGAGAGAGAGAGAGACAGAGAGGTACAGTACATTAACGCATACCTGGAAACAGCCATAAACTGTACAGAGATGTGGGTTGAAATGGCAACTATGCCTTTGAGGCTGTTTTTGTGGAAGGTAGTCGTTGATTATAGTTACTGGTTTACGTCTAGACGAGCCTATGTTTGCTCAGAAAGTCTGCCGTCACCATGCTTTACGTCCTCTTTTACGCTAATGCTCCAATAGTAGCAGCAGTGGCAGCAGGTTAAGACGACCTTCGCAGAGTAATGGAGGAAAGAAGCGAAGAAATGAAAGACGGAAACAAACAAAGAAGGGATAGAGCGAGAAGAGGGAAACGAGCAGCCTAGCCCCAGTTGAAATGCTTTCTTCTCGTGTTTCACATAAACAGTCTCTCTCTCTGTCTTTCTCTCACTCTCTCTCTCTCTCTCGCCCTGAGTCTGCTCATATGTTTCTATTTAAGGCCTGGAGAGTCTGATTGGCGTTTTTCATGCAACCCCCCCTAACGGCTGCCTAACCCCTTGAATGGGAGGAGAGAGAGCGAGAGAGAGAGAGCAAGAAAGAGAGAGGCCGGCCAACTCTCTCTCTCTCTCTCTCTCTCTCTCTCGTCTGTTTATTTTCCAGCAGAAAAACTCCTCCAGCCCACCACTCCGGAGTTACATCCCCGACTGCTAGCACCTCTCTCTCCCTCTCTCCCTGTCTTTCTTTTTCTCCCCCCCCCCTCCTTCTTCATTCCTCCCTCACTCAATTTCAACATACTATGGAGCTTCAAAACCGATGCAAGCCTCCTCAAAAATCTCCTCCTTGAAGGAGTCCCCCCCCCCTCCTTAATTTCTAATTTTTTCTTTCCTCCCCTTTTCCGATGAGCCTCCGGCCTAGGCTCCGGGGGAAGCTGTTGGATCTATATGGCCAGAAGCTGTGGAGCATGCAGGGGCTTCAGTTGTGCTAGGCGTGGATGGCAGCGTACAGGGGCTGGAGGGGCAGGGGCGGCAGTGGTAGGGGCAGGGGGACGGCGGGCCGCTGGCTGACCGCGTGTTTCTTCCCCTCGCCCGCAGGCCTGGACAGCGGGGAGCCCATGGTGCTGGAGCAGTTTGTGGCCGTGGCCAGCTACGACCGGCAGGAGAACTCCGAGATCAGCCTGAGAGCCGGCGAGACGGTGGACGTGATCGAGAAGAGCGAGAGCGGTGAGTTGGGTCTAGAAATGTTTATACACACAGTGCAGCTACACTGAAACTGATGCCTTTTGACTTAAATGTGTGTCATTTCCAATTACGGCCAAGCAGTTAGTGCCAAAAGAAAGTGAACACGGAAGGTTGGAATTGTGTTGCTGGTCCATCACCTCCTAAATTGCTAAAGGTCCTTATATGAGTCAATGCTTTAGTGCCTTATTGACTACATAATCTGCATGCTAGTTTTAAAGCAGTTAGTTCATAGTTTGCCAGTTTCAGGACAATAGCCTGTTATAAGTATAAGAGCCTGTATAATAAGTTCAAGAGGTTAGCTTGTTAGATGACAAACGGATGAAGAATCCATATCCCACATGGATACAGCCTTAGCTTTCTAGGACCATCGAACACAAACACAGGTAGGCAAAGATTAGTGGGTTACCGCTGGGCGTTCTAGACCCCTAAATGCTTGGACATTCTAGGAAAAGCCTTTAATTAGTGCAGCGCTATGATGTTATTTAGAAGTTCCTAGAGGTTCTTCCTTCAAATAACCATTAGTTGGAAAGTTCTTTCGGAAATCAGAGGTGGTTCTTTCATGACATTGCCTTAAAGAGCATCTAAAAAGCACCTTTGCTTTCAAGACAGGTATTGTATACCCCTGAAATGACTTCAGCAGAATATGTACCTCAAAGTCAGCCTTCTAGTATCATGGTATCATCTTACTGTTCTTTTCTTCCCTGATTCTTTGTCCTCAAGAATCCCTCACTCCCTCTCTCCCTCCTCCCTCCCCCGCTTCGGATCCCCCTTTTCCCCCCTCAATCTGGATCTCCAGTCTCCAGTTTTGCTCTTGGCTCCACCTGGAGGTGTTGTTTTGGCTGACTGGCTGGCTGGTTGGTTGGTTGGTTGGTCGGTCGGTTGGTTGGTCAGTCGGCCTGCCTCCATGTCCCCCCCCCTAGAGCTCTAGGCAGAAAGCCAGATTGTTGTCTTTCCCATTAGGAATGCATCATAGACAGGCACGATAACTACCAGCCCTCCCTCTTTCTGGACCCCAGAGAGCCAAGGTTGCACTTCCCCAGCAATGTAAAAACTCAAGACTGACAAGAGGAGAGTGCGAGAGAGTGAGCGAGAGAGAAGACAGAGAGAGATTCTGCCTAATCAGCTTTTCTCAGATATGCTTCAGATGCCAAAGACACTGAGGCAGCCACTCCTCGTCTGTTTTTCCCCTTTTTCATGTGACTATCTTGTTTTTTCTTTTTTTCTTTTTTCAGACTGGCTCCTCAGACAGGCTGACTTAGCCGGTTTTGCTAACTTCACACATAGATACACTGTCCAGTGTTGCAGAATAGGTGTTTGGAACCAGTAAAAACTATAAAAACTCATAGATGCAGGTATTTTCATCCAATGGTCCTCACTTGGAGCCTGCCAAACACTTTAGCCAAACACTCAGCACTGCTGTTTTATCTGTCCTTTGGACAATCTTAGTTAGCCATGCTAGCATTTCCCAAGAGCTAGCCTCTTACTGTAGGATGTGTTTTTACCATCAGACCACATTTTTCTGCATTTCTCATTGGGTTTGAGAACAGAAGGAATATTGTTTGGTGCAAGGGAACCAAGGAATGGGAAAACCTAGCTTCTGCAACCACATATTTTCAGTCGTGCTCCATGTTATATAAGTCTGATCCAATCTGGGAATTTCTAAAATGTCTTTGTGAAAATGTCTTCATTCAGAGCTGCATTTTGAAGCTGATGTTTGTTAGACTCTTTTCATGCAGAGGCTTTGCTGAAGTCTTTTCTAGCCATTAGTTTCAGTGATCTGTGTTGATCAGACTGCACCACTTCCCAGGGTCCCACTGGAGTTCCAGTAAATACAATACAAACGAACTATTTGTTGTAAAGAATATTTAAAACATATTTAATAACATACACTACATGTTCAAATGTTTGTGGACACCCCTTCCAATTAATGCATTCAACTGCTTTAAGTTGCACTCATTGCTGACAATGCTTACAGATGTAGTGCAGATATACACACATGAACCTATTGGCACCATGCCTAATGAAGGAGCAGGTGTCCCAAAACTTTTGTCCAAGAACTGTAGCTAGTTTTGGAAGCTTGAAATCCGCTAAGATGTAGATAGCAAGTGCACAAAGAAAACATATAAATGGAAAACAAAACATATTACCATTCTTTAGGGGACGTCTTTTGCCTTTATGTGTTCAGGGGAACACTGTCCACTCTACTGGAAGTGAACTGTAGACAAAACTGGAGCACTGATGACATCATTAGTCAGCTGTGCCAAGCCAAACAATTATGTGTGCTTGTTCAAAATCCTCAGACATCCATCCTTCTTTATCCTTTTAGTGCCGCCTCTTGACTTTCACTTGGGCGATTCCCTCCGGCATGTTGATCTCAGAAACGTAGTGCTGTAATTGAACTTTTCGATAGCTAATTTACTACCTAACTCCCCATGGTTGCTCTGGACTCCAAGCTGAGAATGTGTTAATACAGTTACGCAGTTCCAGTGCAGTTCGTTCAACAGTTCATCCTCCAAGTCACAGCAACAAATGGATGCCATTGGACAGCCTCTTCTTCTGATTTACACCGGCATGCAAAAAGAAAAATGGGGTCATTGTAGGATCTTCCGAAGATAAATCTTAAGGAACTTTGCATTCGAAGTGTGCTGGCTTTTTCTCCGGTTCTCAGGATGTTCTTGTCCCTCAGTTGTTGCCCCTTGGCCTCATCTGCTCCAGTTAGGCTCCAGCTGTTTTGAAGGAAAGCTCATCCTAACAGAACCAGGCCTCGGCAAGCTGCTGACGTGTTGGAGGACGAACAAGCCTGCAGAAGCTTATGCAGGTCCATCTGGAGTTAGGTGCTGCAGTATTATCTAATATAACAAACTGAAGCAAGAAAGAGAGTGAGAGAAATCTGCAATCCGGATATTTTAATTCCCAGACAGAAGCAGCCAGATTAGCACTCAGGTCCAGCATGTTGTTCTCCTGTGACTTTCTGAGTTCCTCCTAGAATTATTAGCTGCTCCTCGAAAGGGAAGACCAGCCTCTGCAACATCCATCAATGCAAATATCTTGCAATTTAGGGCCACAGTCTTTTAACATGTCATCATTTTTCCGCTTCCACAGGTAGATGTAGTTAGTAGACTCCTCAATTCGCCAATCTGCAGTCATTGCGTCTGAAATTGCTATATTGCTTTTGTAGGAAGTGGTTGGCGGAGGCTAGGCGGTTCTGGCTCTCCTCCGTGTCGTTAAACGGGAAAGGATGGAAAGTCCCCCCTTCCTTGGTTTCATAATAGCATCTAATGAGTCCTGCAGCAGCCACAAGGTTACTGTGCCACGCACCCCAAACCAACACCAGGATAAGGCATATGACTTAAGCTTTCGCTGAACTGTTCCAGATCTGGGGTTTGGTGCAGTACGTGAGTAGTGTACTGCAAAAAATCCACGCAGTTCTGGCACTGCAGTGTTTGATTTTACTACTGTTCAGTGCCTTGTTGTGAACTAGTTGTAGAAATGTTGAATTACTGCGTTGGAACTTGTTAAGCCTACTAAGTCATTTCTGGATCCAACCCAAAAGAAACTGTTCAGACTCATGTTAATGTGTAAACCTTGAGAGCACTGAACACACTGGGGGGTTTATGGAGCTATTATTTTTGGTTCCACCTATTATTTTCCACCGAACTCTATATATAGCGTGAAATAATATACCAAGATTTCAGAGAATAACACTCGGAGAGCAATGAAGGTACCTTCTGTCGGGTTCCGTGGCGGGAAACTACATGTTTCAAGCTTTCTATTTTTGCCCATATAAGCCACCTTTGAACCAGCTGGACCACTTACGTGTTTGAACAGTGTAGTACAGTGGTACTGTAAATGCAACGTCTGCAGCTAATATCCTTAGGCCCACACCCTTCTCTCTCCCGGGTCCATCCATCCCGGATGGGTACCCCCACGAATCAACATGTCCTGGTGAGCGGGCATCTCCTAATCCCGAATGGCTGCATTTGACTTGGTCCTGGTCCCAGTGGAGATCCGGTTGACTGCGGACTGAAAGAACCAGTCTAAATCCTGGCAGCCGGAGCCGTGGTTCCCATGCCAAAGTGGATATTTCACTGAGGAAGTGCGGTGAAGAGGAAAGTCACACCTTGGAGCGTGGCTGACGTTTTGACTGATCGACTAAGCGGAGCGGTTGATTGGCATTCCGGAGTGTTGGTGTGTGTTGGCTTTCATGCTCCCGATGGAAGTCCGCTCTCACCAGACAGACCTTGGATTTCCATAACTGGTCATTTCAGTGGTGGGATGAGGGTATAATTTAACTCGGAGTCAATTGGTGGGTCTCCTCACATGCACTTTCGATAGACTTACTTTCAGGAAACACAGCAGGATTTTTGCAAGACACTCAGCCTTGGCCTACTCTGATGTTAAACTACTGGGCTTTGGTTAAGGGGAACCCTGTAGTGCATAATGTTTAGTCAACATGGCCCCACTCCTTGCCTCTTTCTCTTTGATATCACCTTACATTTGAAACACAAACTACAGCTGTAAGTGAACCCCTAGCTTTTACTCAGTGAAGCAGATCCTGAGTCAGCTATCTCTTTTTTTCTTTCCAACTACTGACCATAACCAATATGAGGGGAACCCTGAAACTGGCCTCACATCAGCGTGAAAGAGTGACTAATACCAACAGCCTTTGAAGCTCTGACCAGAGAGGCCCAGTGTGCCTCCTTTGGTTTCTTCAAATTATACAGACCCCATAAACACAGAGGCTTAGCATAAAATGTCACATTCTGACATTTGAGGGGGAAAAAAGGTGGACAGGATCAAATAGCCCAGCAGAAGCTCTGCACGCTGGCCTTCTGGATTGATGAAAAAGCTTTGAAGTGTCTCGCCAGTAATCTAAGCTATGGATGTATTGGATCTTGATACATGCGATTTTCATGTGTTGAAGATGACAGTTATATGGACTAATGGTTTTGCAGCCCAAACCACTCGGCAGTCAACTCCCTTTGGCTTTTGGAAGCGCTGCTTCGCTCCAAAGAGCTGTAGACTGCTAAGAAATGAATTATCAGGCATATACTGATGTGAGACAAGTTCTGGAAGATGTTGGACGTCGTGCATTTTGAAGTCTCCGGAGTGTGTCACGTCACAAAGCGAGATCTTGGCTTGGCTCTAAGTGTATCCTGACAAGACGAATTTCCCCCACAATCTGGGTGACGGATCGCCTATTGTATCTGCTGTGCTTCGCAGCACACTGTAGCACAACCTGCCACAATTAATTAGCCCACCTTGTTGTTAAAGCTTATTTTAGGGTCTGTGTTCACAAAGCATTTCGAGGTAGGAGTGCTGATTTGGGATCAGATAACCACCTGCATCTGGCAGTCATATTTGTAGTGAGATAAAAAGCCTTAACAGCACTCTTGATTATTCTGAATACCAACCAAAGTCTGAATTATGTACAACAGATGTTGCGGGTATATTCCAGTTATTAAAAACAAGGTGTGAAAGCTTCACATGCTTGTAGACATCATATACCTTGGATTACTTGTGCGCCTCATTTGTCCTTTTTGTTAGGTTTCGCACTTGTGTGAACTCTATGCACTTAAATTGCTTACTGCTGTGCTGCTTTGCTCAGGGATTAGACCAGGCAGTCAGTGCAAATACTGTTCATACAACATAAGAAGCGGATAAAAAGATTGATGGATGGGTATATTCTGCAACATAAGACACACTTCGGAAACCTCTATGTAGGTCCACTTTGCTGGTCTACGGAATATTAGATGGCAATTCGAACTTGATATCTAGTACAGTGAAGTCCACCAACTGTACCTGATAATTAAAGCACTTGCTTCTGGACTCCCTCTACAGTCAGGAAGTGGGATTTGCGTTTTTTACCACTAAGGGGCATGCTTTTTATGTGCATTTTACAAGCTGAGAGATGCAGAACCAGCACTGAAAGTAAAATACGCAAGTGAACTGATGTGGTGGAGTGATATTAAATTTTTTTACACAAATAGAAATCAGGTTACGCAGCGTCACACAGTTCTTGCAAGCATTTTCCAAAAGTTAGCAACCTGCCGAGCCCGGAGTAGCAACGATATAGACGCTACACTCCCTATTACAGGTCAGTGGAGCTTCATCATGGCGTTAAAGCTGCTATTTTAAAATAAAATGCTACATAATTCTGCTTTAAATGCTGAGTTGAGCAAGTTTGAGTAAGAAAATGACTAAACTCCTGGACACAGTCCAATAGTAAACAGTTGGACAACCCTGCTTGTAGCTTATGTGTAACCACCGTCATTTTGTGTGTCACCTCCTAGCCCAGAGGTCCATGAATTCAATCATGAGTCCAGATTTGAAGACCTCAGCTCTTTATGAATTACCAGGTTCTTCCCACAGAACCTCTCTTGGCTAGATATCTTTGGTAGGGGTAGAGGGTGGTTCAACAGCCAGTGGATTAGCTGTATTACCTGTCTAGTGTATTTAGTAGATCTAGAGGTGGGCCGCATAAAGTGGTAAATGATTGAAAGTAGATGTCTTTCCAATAATATCACTGAATGCAATCAAATCCTCATAGCAGTGCTCCAAAATCTAGTAGAAATGCCTCCCTGGACAGTAAAGACAGTTACTCCAACATATAATGTACCTCCTGAAATATTTTACTTAATAGCTGTCTTATTAACCTTCAGCCTTTTACACTTCTGCCTCTACACATCGCCACTTTTATAGCTATGCATATCCAACAGTGGCTCAGCCAATCAGATTTTGCAATGGGTAGCCTTCCTTCATACCCAGCTAGAACAAGGCCAGTTGTGTCCGGCCATGATTGTGGCCAGTTGCGCCACTCAGAAACTCATCTGGTCTTGTTTTAAGCCTTCCTGCACTACAGTCTTTCAAAATATGTGTGTTTCTTATTGTTTGTTTCTGTCCCTCACACATGCTCTTACATGGCCCTCCTCCCCTCTTGCTTGTACCCTGACTCTGCATTATGTCTGTTCTGAAGATGTCAGTCAGAAGACATAAATTAAGGCAGGGAATCTTATCCAGTGTTATCCTGTGCTTTTTTTCACAACTCTGAGAACCCAAACAGATGTTTGAAAGGAAAATCTGCTGATGAGTGTGCTCGGATATGCTGCGAACTCTTCAGAGAAGTGTTTCTGATATTCTTTTGATGGCCGCCTGCATCTCGTGCCCTAAAATAAGAAAGTGAAAGCAAGTCTTTTTTTAATTTGTATTTTTTTTTCTCCTCTGCCTTCTGGATGGGGGGAAAATGTGTGGGGAATACTGGAGCTTTGAA
The DNA here is from genome assembly GCF_030463535.1 of Salminus brasiliensis. Lineage (NCBI taxonomy): Eukaryota > Metazoa > Chordata > Actinopteri > Characiformes > Bryconidae > Salminus > Salminus brasiliensis. The sequence continues at coordinate 23,050,159 of NC_132892.1, read as the reverse complement.
GTTCAGGCCAAACATCTGCCTATTCTCTCCACCACGCTCTCCCTTTCTTCTCTCTCTCTCTCTGTTTTTCTCTCTCTCGCCCCCTCGCCTTCTCCCTCTGTACCAGTCTCCTGATGGGCATGGTTGATACAATTAGCGTTGTGTTTTTGGCTGCCCTCATTTGCTCTCTTAGAGGGGGTGAAACATGTCCGGCTTGTGTCTTAACCCTTAGAGGTCACAGTTATCAGGAACAGAAGCATGTTCTGAATCAATATTAGTTCCTAGTGAAAAAGTAAAGAATGTGTGTTAAGCTTGTCCTTGTGTTTGTAAGTAGAAGACGAGATACTTTATCATGTGTTGAATCTGAAGTTAAAAGTTATTGTTGCCATATTTTATTCCTTTTATTAACAGGAATCTGGGAGTTACGCACTGTCATCACAAAAATATGATGATAACCAATCATATAACCCACAGCTACATGTTTATAACACATATGTAGGTTACAGGCTATTCTACATAGAGGCATTATGCCTCTGAAAGAGAAATCCTTTGCCCGTCCTCTGGATAAGAAATCTCTGCATAAATGACTGAGATGGGAGTGGCTACTTGATTTACGCGCCACAAAAATATCATGATAACCAATCCTATAATCCACTAGCAGCTACATATTCATAACACATATGTAGGCCGTAGGCAATTCTACACAGAACCGCCACGCCTCTGAGACGTCCTCTGAAAAGAGAACTGTGGAATGATAGTGCTCCATCCAATAATAATCAATTATGTTGCTGAATGCAATCAAATCCTTACAGCAGTTGTTGACTGAACTGTGTTTCTTTGACCATCACAGGAGAAGCCACAAGCCTAGTCTAACATTTGCACTGAACGTCAGTGAGTCACTGAGTGAGGCCACTAGTTTGGCCTCTACAGGTGCTTTTCTTGACCACCTGCCAGTCGCTGTTTTTTGCTGCTGCTTGAGGAAAGTTCACGCCGTTCATGTGAACTTCCATTCGAACAAGAGCTTGAAAAAGGGCTTGGACTGTAAAAATGCAAGCATCTTTGTATAAAAATAAAGAAAGTTCTTTGCACCTGTGCAAAAATAACAGGAAATGAGCTCTTGTAGGTAAGAGGCTTTTGCTCACTCTGACTATGTGTGTGGGTGTATTTTCAGATGGTCTTCAGTGTGCTTTCAATTAGCCAGCCATGATCTTGCAGCATGCCGACGCGTGGTTTTTGAACAGCTGTCATCTCGGCCTACAGTGACAGTGGTTTTCCACTGTCCGTAAAGAAAAGCTCTATGTTTACCCTTAGCCTTTGGTCACCTTACCACCTGCAGAACAAGCTGACAGCATGTCTGCTTAATGGTGTTCCATTTGCTTTTTTAGAGAGCTATTTTCGCTCAGATTTTAGCACAAGTAAAGGTTGTGTACACTAGTGGGCACAGCACATTTGACAAAAATTGCAACTGATTGATACTTGGTGCACTTTGCAGAACATTATGACTTGCTGTTGTTTGCATTTGAAAAGCAGGCCCCCATATGGAGACCTTCCAGAGAGAAAGTGTGTATGTGTCTGTAGAAGCAAAGTTTATTTTTTGTCTGTCTGCAAGCTAAACACTGCCTAAGTGGTGGTCTTGTATGGGCCAGTGTGTTAATGTTAACGTCAACCAGCTCCCTATGGGCCAATGACAGGCAGAAGATTGAGCATCCAGTTGCATCCAGGGTGAACGAGGACCTAACGTGAACCTTGTTTTCAGCACCGGCTCGTTATGAACACCTTAGCATGAAGAGCTACTTTGGTAAAACCAATAGTTTTATATACGGGATCTATAGTGCGTTTGTGATGAAGCTGGTTGAAAGGGTTTATATTAGAGGGTTTTTCAGAGCTTCTCTGGTGTGGCCGAGTTGTAACACTAGGTTGAAACTAACCCCACGGTGTGGAGGCTGTACATAAGCCTGCCTAGGCCTTACCAGCTGGCGTCCACTTTTATGGTGCAGCAAAAACTTCAGGTCTTCTGGTTGAGTCTTAAGAAACATCTGCCAGATCACTGTGTAAATACTGAAGTGACCAAAAACAGTTCATTGTTACACTGTGTGTCCAAATGTTTGAGGACACCACTTCTAATGAATGCATTCAGCGGCTACTTCAAGTTACACCCATTGCTACCACAGATGTGCAAAAGGAGCAGTGGAACTGTGTTCTCTAGATTGATGATGCTCCATCCAGCACTTTAGGGATGAGGTGGGGTGGTGATCATCCAACAGCCTGACCTCACTAATGATTCTGAATTCAATCAGTAAAAGTAAATGAGCAGGTGTCCCAATACGTTTTGTATTGCTAGAGTATAGGCAATTCGTTTTTACACCAAACTAACAAGCCTGACCTGTTTTCATGAGAGATTGTTGGATATTCAGCCATGTGGTCGACATGTAGCTGGCCTCTGAAGGATCTTTCAGAGGCACACCATCATGCCAGGATTTATTAGTCTGTTTCCACCACAAGTTAAGCTCCATCTTTACAAAGTGGAGTTTGAATCTTTTCAGAATTTCCCAAGAAAAACAGCTTTGACAGCTAAACCTGTCCATTCTTGACTGGTAGTGATTCCCGTTATCTGTTTTTCTGTCTCAAGTGGATCTTGATATCTTCACTCTGACCGACTGTTCATCAACCGCAGCTTCAAAGGAGTGCGAGGAGTGCCTTAGCCTTGACAGAAATACATTAAAATGTCTAGACCCACATAACAAGCTCATGGCAAATTGGTTGGTATTGCACCCTTCATTCTGACAAGCTTTCAAGATTTCTCCAACTCTTAGCTCTGCAGCAACACATGGATTTTAGCTTTAGCAGCAGCCTCAGTATCTGTCAGGAAGAGAATTTAAATTTTTTTTTTTCCTCAGTCAGCAGTCTACTCTTTCCCGACATCTCAGGTCAAGCTCAGATCCCTCGCGTGTATCGATTTAGTGTGTTTCTCAAAACTGAGCGTCTGGAATTGGTTAGCGTAATTCGGTGCAATCCCTCAGCTGCTAGTGCTAGTTTGAGTTTTTCACATTAGCACATAGCAAATTTGTTTCTGCTGAGATGACAGGGAGCTGAAGAAGCTTCAGAACTAGACCTCCAGCCCCTCAGGCCCACTTCTGTTAAAGTCTATCCAGCTACTGCCACTTCTTTGATACTCAAACCATGCAGAAGATTCATGGAAGGTTGTTAGCTGCTAGCTAGGCTGGGTGAATAGTGGCTTTATGATAGCAAGAGCGGCTGCAGTTTAGCAGTTTTGAATTTGAATTGGCCCTCTGTGCTAGCTGTAGAGGGTACCCAGTGGGACTGGACAGGTAGACAGTATCTCATTCAAGCAGGGGCTGTCTTCACACACATACCCACACACACCCGGTGCTCTCGAACAGGGTGGTGTAGGCGTCAATTGGGCACTTGTGCTGCTCCATGCTTGGGTTGCATAGCTGGAATTAATCTGATCTCTATGTGAACACTGTGTCCGTGTGTTGCCCCATTGGCTGGTTGTTGCCTTGGGCTTCAGCTGAGATGAAATATGCTCTCTCCTTCACTCTAGACCTTAATCGTCATTTAGCCTGGTGGTCCCTCTGAGCATAGGACCCTCATTAACACTTTCACAGCAAACACATATGAGGTATTATAAATCTGCGGTTGGTTAATCTGCAGATGGATCTACGTCTCCGTATTTGCAGGCAGGCTCCATGCTGGCTTTGCTGTCGACATTCCAGTTCACGGAAGGGTGCTTTATTACTTAAATGCCCACGTTACATTACCCAGAACCCCACAGAGATCTGAACATATTCCCCATAACACATACTCCACTGGTCTAGATTGGAATAGCCTTACTAAAGTCATAATTACAAACCAAGCTTTGCACAGCTATAAAAAGCAGCATTTTTTTCCAGCAGTGCTGCTGAATGAAGCCATACTTTCCATGTTAGTGGACTTTCCAGTAGTTCCCTACTGTCAGCATGCATATGTGGCTGCACTGATCAGGTTCGTTTGAATTCCGCCTGCATGTGTGATTTTAGGTTTTCTGACCACTCGAAGAAATGAAGGGTCCAGGCTGATTTCACTGCTGGAATCAACAGTGGTGACATAGTCCACATCAGTGCACTGCAGAACTGCCTGACACTACATAAACCTGTCCTTTAGGTGAAACAGCAGGAGTTTAGACACCAGCTGATGACTTCAGTTTGCCATGACCCAGTCACAGACGTCTTTCAGATAGTCCTACACGCCCAGAACAGTTCTGCTTAATACTAAAAAAGGGTTCTTTGATTCATAACAATCTACGGATCCTGTTTGTGCTTTGTATTTTAACTGTTCTTTAAAGAACCATCTATTACAGATTGTCTATGAAGGGCTGTTAACCAACATTTCACAGGATTGTTATTCAAAGAACTGTGGCCATATAAATGATTAATTATTGTCACAATGATAGAAATACACTAGTAATCCTAACCAAACCAACCACATGGGGTTTCACAGCAGCCACATGTAGCACCATAGCAACCACCTGGGACTCCATAGCAACTGCCTTGCACCTAGAAACACCATAATTACCACTAAATTACCCATAGCACCAATCTAGCCTTCACTTAGTCACAGTTATTCATGTCATCTAGAAACCCCATAGGAACTCCATGGCAACCACCTGGTATATAGTGCACCTGGTACACCATACACCATGACATCCACCTGGGATAGCATAGCAACTGCCTTGAAACCACCTAGCAACACCATCATTACCACTAAATGACCCATAGCACCAATCTAGCCTTCACTTAGTCACAGTTATTCATGTCATCTAGAAAGCCCATAGGAACCCCAAGGCAACCACCTGATATATAGTGCATAATATTCTAGACACAGTACACTGTCGATACATTCAGGTGCACTGTAATAATTTCAGCTAGAATTACAGAATATGTGAGGCAGGGCTACTCCAGGACCAGGTTTAGGAACCACTCCTTTAGGATCTTTAGAGAAAGTATTAAAATCTATCAGACCTTTCACAGGTCAACGGAAATGTATTGAAAAAGATGCAGTTTTGTTTTCCAAATTTTTGGATGGCCTCACCTTTCCTTTAATCAGATGATGTCATGTCAGCTCCCCAGATATATGCTCCGGACATCAGCACGGCATTTTATCAACATTACGTTTTATTCAGAGATTAAGGGACAGCTGCACATCTCATCGAGTTAGCACTGCCTTTGGGCTAAATCTCCGGATTTGCCGTTCTCTTACGTTTCGTATCATTTTTCATTTGACTCCAAGGGCTGAAGTCATACATTTCACACACACACACACACACACACACACACACACACACACTAGGGCTGCATAGTGTGTCTTTTGGTAATCTTTATGATGACAACTATACTTAAAATAATGCATGCAAGTATGTGTGAGGGCATACAAGTTGATTTATATGTGCGTGTCCAAATGTTTGTGGACACCTCTTTTAATAAATGCATTCAGATACTTTAAAGTGCTCCTATTGCTGACACAGATGTGCAAATGCACACTCACAGCTTGTCTAGCCCCTGTAGAGAAGTATTGCGAATAGAATAGGACTCTCTGGAGCAGATAAACACAAATATTTTGGTACCATACCATACCATAATGGCAGGCATGGACTGGAGGGCTGTCAACCCCCCATATGTGCAGTATAATCAATCATCAATCATTTTGTCTATATCATACAGGCTCAGTCTGCAGGTACTTGTACAATCAGTATTAGGAAATGTAAATCAACTTGTCTAACAAAACACACCAACATAAACTGAACACACAACTGGATATTTATGACAGCAGCAGGCCTCATTGATCCCAAATGTTACACAGGAAATGCCTTAAGTGCCTGCAGTTTATAAACAAAGCTCCCAAAACTGAAGTGAGTCACCCCAGAGAGAGTGAGAATGGGAGTGAGAGTGAATCTGTGTACAATGTCACTGCGTAGCCTCAAGTGTTCCATACAGTGTTTGTGTGCTGCTCCGGCTTTGTTTGTAAACAGCCTCATGTTGGAAAAGAGCAAGTGGATGCAAAATATCCACCTCAAAGCAAGCATTTCTCTGGACCACAAACAGAATACCACCAGAGTGGTACAGTTTAACACTGTAAACATCCAGAACGTTTAGGCTTTCTTTTTGTTAGGGGTGTAGAAAGTGCATTGTTGTACTGGGCTGCACTGATGTGGAGCAGATAAACATGAACCTATTGACACCATGCCTAATGCCAGATGTGGGCTAGAAAGCCCCCTAGCATTGAGCTGTGGAGCAGTGGAACTGTGTTCTCCAGAATTATGGTTGGTGCTCCATCCAATACTTTTGGGATGAGTTGTGGAGGAGGTGGGGTGGGGATCATCCAACGTCCTGACCTCACAGCAATGCTCCGAAATCTAGTAGAAAGCTTTCTTCCCTGCACAGTATAGAAACAGTTATTCCAACAAAAGCAGGATAAGCTCTTTAATACCCTTGATTTCAGAAGAAACAATGAATGAGCAGGTGTCCCAATATTTTTGTCAATTGCTTTTGTTGCCCGAAGGATTAATTCCAACCTCTTACACCCAATGAAAGAATTGAAAATGTAGCCCATTGCAAATGTAAACACATGTCGGTTAGAATGGGCTAGTGTAATATATAGCTATGGATTCACAGTGCCAGTTTTATGCTAGCGTTCTGTTCCATGCATTAACCCTGGAAAATCATAATTCTCTCAAGTGAAAGCTGATGGTGGATGGTTCAGTTTTTATGGGCCTTGGTGGTGGGAAACATGGCTTATGTGTATGTTTTTGTTTCTGTGTGTGTAGGCTGGTGGTTCGTCAGTACTGCAGAAGAACAGGGCTGGGTTCCTGCCACATATCTGGATGCTCAGACCGGCACCAGAGATGATCTCGATCTGGGCACATCCAGATCTGGAGAGGGTAAGACCAACACATGCATACAGAAAGCCATTCTCTCATTTCTGAACCATTCACTCAGGTTTCTCGCTCTATTACCTTGCCTTAAAGTAATAGTTTGTGAAAATCGGATTTGCACAATTTCCCTTTTCCTCCCCAAATGTGGTTATGTAGACATGTCAGAGGTCAGCTACAAGTAATGTGTAAACAGCATGCCAAAAGCGTCACACTCTTGCCTCAAACCACATCGACTAGTTAAGTCATCTCAAATGGACTTGGTTTTGTGGTTGACATGCTGTTACTACAACTGCTACTGTAGTCTATAGATATGTGCAACAGTCAGGCTTCGAAAATGTGCTGCTTCTGGTTTTAGTAAGGCTTATAAAACAGTTAAAATATACAATACATTATTAATAAACATGTTTAAAGTGCACATTATTAATGAAATATAATATATAAATAATGCATTAATTAAGTTTCTCTTACTTTTATACAGAATTTTTATTTCCCAATTAAAAAAGCAGTGCAGTTTGTTATAGTTGTGGAGAAGGTATTTTTTATATATGTCTATTACTTTTCACTGTTATAGTAACATAGTTTCCCATTTTCTTCATTTACATCCAGTGAGGGCAACAGTGGCTGCATGTTCCAGTCAATTGACTGTTAATAACGTGTTAATAACATTAGCATCATAGCTCCAAATCCATTCCTGGCTAAAAAACATTTCAAAAAGGTAAAAATTGTGTTGATTAATTTCACAGAACTGTCCTCAAAAACGAATTTCATTAGTTTTTCATGCCCAGATTTGACTCTACAATTATAGACCAGTGTAGCATATGTACATACACAGTTGTCAAAGATCACTCGCCAGCTCTCTCTACAGAGAGCCCCCTACCTTTCCCCCCCCCCCCCCCCCGTCTCTCTCTCAATCTTCGTCCTTTCCCTGTGTTGCCAAACTCGGACGAAAAGCAGCCCACTTAACACTCATCGACTCCAACCTTCGCACAATGCCAGACACATAACAGAGGCGCTGCGAGTCCGCCCTTGGCATTCAGCAGGCCCGGAGGGAGTCTCAGGAACACACACTCTCATCCTTTATCCTCACACGCCAATGACAGTGATAGAAGGAAATTCTTGGCCAACAGAGAAATTCCACCTCTTGAACCAGAGTGGAGAAATTCTTCTCAGTTTGGGTTCTTTCAGCCAAACACTCCAGTCGCTCCCTCTCTAGAGGCAGCATTTCATCATGGTGGCCAACCACCTTGCCCTATTTCAGCGCATTACAGCTGGTAGGCATGAAGAAAGCGTCTGGGAGTAAGTGAACTTGAAAGCAGTGGAAAACGGGGCTAATGTGATTTGTGCTGTATGACGGAGGGCCACTAGCTAGCGAATGCTAATCTTTATTAGCGACTGGAGGTGGAAAAGGGAGTCACATGCACATATTCACAATCTTTTTTGTTTAATGGGTTGTGCAGCTGTGCCATGGCATGCAAAAAGGCCAAAAAATGTACACACACACACTCACACACACACACACACTCACAGTCAGACACACACTGTCTACAGCTGCCATGACTGCTGTGTCTCTTTCAGCAGCCAGTCGTAGGAACAGACCGACTGAGCTTTACTGCAACACACAGCGTGTTATCCGGCCCTAAGGAATCTTTTAACACACCCACACACACACAGGCTCGCCCTCACACAGTCTCACAAACTCACACACACACATACACACGGGGTTCATTCATGCACTTTCCATTTTCCTACATTGACGTTTGCACTCACCAAACCTTCAGTTGCAACTGAAGGACACCAGGGCAGCAACACTCTTAAACATGGGTACAGTCTTAAAGGTAAAGGTGCTTCGAAAGGTTCTTGGAGGGATGCCATAGAAGAATCCCTCAAATAACCTTTTTAAGCATGTTTGCCTGTTCTGCCCATTAAAACAGCATTTTCCGTTTTTCCTTCCAACCCGATTTACTAAAAAGACAGAGGACGAATGCAGCACTTACAGTATTACTCATGAGAGGATGGGTGATGGCGGAGAATTTCACTTTCCTGAAGCTCTTTGTTCACTTATATTACTGTTTCCCCAGCACTAAATTACAGAACAAAGGTAATTTAGGCCGTAAATTAGTTGCTCCGTTTATTGTATGAAAATAAGTGTGAATGGAAACTATGACCTCGCCTCTACGGCTCAGACAGAAGCACGTTTCAGTAGTGATTCATGTCTACATTCTAAGCTGGAGTGTTGCAACAAACTGCTGTATTTGTTGGACGAAGTTTCACTCCCAAACCTCAGCTGACAGCCATCAATTGTGGGAAGGGTGTTTAGCGCATGAGGTCAGAACTACAACTCCCATAAACCACTGCTCTGTGCAAGGACTACATTTGGTTCTTCGTTCGATTGAGTATGCAGTCCATATATTAGTGAGTTGGTTCTTTGACAGTCGTAAGGCATATTGGCAACTTTACAAGAGTAGAAAAAGGACTTCCTAACTTTGCGTTTTTATTCCGAATAGTTGAGGAGCATTTCTATTGGTCCAATCATCACGTAATTGCGACACAGTGTAAAGAACAACTGACGTTCAAATGATGTGGCAGTTTATGCATGACAACAACATTATATATGTATCAAAAAGTGAAAAACAGCAAAATGAAGATGCAATGTTTTTTGCATGACAGTGGCATATGCTTCGAAAGTAATCAGTGGATGAATGACTCTTGCAATTGACATTCCCATGCTCCTCCCACCAACGCATGTTTTTATAGCAACTGTTGCTTAATTGGACAAGCTACAGAATGTTTGCAAACATTGCATTCTACCATAAGAAGCTCACAAGAAGGGCTCAAGGGGTACAAAGCCCCCAACATTGAGCTGTGGAGTAGTGGAACTGTGTTCTCTAGAATGATGGGTGGTGCTCTATCCAGTACTGTTGAGATAAGTTGGGGAGTTGGGGTGAGGTGTGGTGGTGATCATCCAACATCCTGACCTCCACTAACTCAAAACCTTACAGCAGTGGTCCAGAATCTAGTAGAAAGTCTTCTATGAACAGTAGACAGTTACAACAAAAGCAGGATAAACAATGAATGAGCAGGTGTCCCAATACTTTTGTCCATATAGTGTATTTGCATCATTTGAAACAGAAATTTTGAAATCGTTACGTTTTTATTGCAATAGAATTATTTTCACTACATAAACTGAGCTTAAACAAGTTTAAAACAGTTAGAAATGTTATTAATGAATCATATTATTTTATAGAAAGTGTATTAATGTCATACAGTTTGTATAAATAAGAAATATCGAATTGTTTCCAATTAATTAGTCACACAAGCATACAAAAAATAAATCATGTTACACAGGTTGGAGAATGTAGAGTTAGGAGTCTTGGGCTGGCTAAGCTGGAGACTCAAACCCTAGTCTGTTACATGGACGCCGCTGGTGTTACCTGATGTTGAACTCACACACATACAGAATAAACATCATTAAAATGTTGTAACATGATCTAAATGAAGGAGTCATTACAAAACCAACTACAAAAATAGCCAGTTCTCTATAAAGCTTGTCCAGTCTGGCAACAGTAGCTATAAATTCGCATTTCTGGGCGGAGCATCACTGGGCCAATTGCCATGGTAAGTCCTGACTGTGAGACCCAGCTTCAGTGTCAGCTCTGCTGAATCGAACTCTACCTCCGGACGGTAGACGTTCAGCACTGTACTGTATCACATTACAGTGAGTTTCTGTAGGTGTCATAACATACACGCAACCTCCTTAACCTCCCATTTCTGCATTCGCCATGAGAGAGCTTCAGCCACGAAGCGCTAACCAATCAGAAACCCACATCTTTAACACACCATCCATCGTTCTTCTTTTTTCCTTTGTGTAATATTGTTACTAATATTGTTACTTTGTGTAAACATGTTACTAATGCTCGTTTTTCTCCTTCAGTTGTTCATGTCGAGTTTGTCGTTTGTCTTCCTTTTCTGTTCTCTCTCTGCTTCCCTGCCTTTCCCACTCCATTCATCCGTGTCAGTTACTAAGCGGCGCAAGGCGCATCTGAAGAGACTGGACCGGAGGTGGACACTAGGGGGAATAGTCAACCGCCAACAGAGTCGAGGTGAACAAACCCAAACAAACACACATGCACTCACACATGCATGATTGTGGACGTGCAGGTATGCTCATGTGTATGGTGGAGCGCTTGCTGTGCGAGTGTATGTGCTTTTTCTACAGCATTCAATTAAAGCAACATAATATAGCAAAGTTACCATAAAAACAGCTTCAAAATGCTCCACTGACTTGAAAAAGAGCAAAGGACATCTCAGTCATTGCCACTCAGGGCCTGGAATGCCCGCTCATGCTCAGTGCAACTTATGTTTGTTTTTTTTTTTCTGCTTCTACCGGCCAACAAATGTATAGTGTGATGAGTACAGCTCAGGGCACGATTTGTATGTACAGCAGTGGTGTAAAGGTGAATTACACTCCGCAACTGTAGGGGGAGCCTAAGAGCATGAATTACCAATTCTCTCATAATGCTGCTTTAAGAGAACATGGACAGCACAGCATCTCTAAAAAGAGAAGTAACCACAAGTCTAGCGCCTCTGCTGACTGGTTGCAGTATGACGTGACAAAACAGCCCCACACTTAAGAATGAATTGACGGTCTTGGCTGGAAGAGAACAGTCGTCTGCATCACGCCCTTTCTCTTAGTAGCTGAGTTGTAGTGGAACTTACATGAGCTGAACATTACACTTACCGGACAAACTGGGAATCCGATCTGCTTCTGTGCTGTAAGCTCAATGATGGTGGTCTGAGACACTCTTGGGCTTGGGAAAATGCGAGTCGTCTTACTTCTGGTCTCTACTGTGCAGACTCTGGTTGCAAATTTGACAACATGGCAGATAGTTTTGACTTCATTTCTATGGACTTCTATGGAAGGGAATGGAACCACAATGTCCATGTTGGATTTTGATCAGGAGCAGGTGATGGTGATCATACATGCATGGAACGGTGGTCCTGCCTGGAGTGCAGAGTGGGTGAAGAGCCTTGCACAAGGGCCCAATAGTGGCAGCTTACTGAGCCTGAGTATCAAACCCACAATCCTGTCATCGATAGCCCGGTGCGCAAACCGCTGAGCCAATACTGCCCCACAAACAGTATAGAATTATTGTGGTTGGATCTTCATGTGGAGCTGCGCTTAGCTTGAAGCTAACTTAGCAAATAGCAGGCTGGCTAACACAGCTGTCATAAACATAATTAGTGCCATGTCATTGTGAACGCACCACAGTACAGCACTACATGACTTAAGTGGTTTAAGTTAACTTAAATCACACAGCTGAAGACCTAACTTAGAGATTAGAGTGCTTGCTAACTCTGTTACCCTAAACTGTAAAAAAAAAAGAAAAGGACCATATGACTGTTCATAACATACACACTACAGTACAGTACAGTGACACACAGTTTTCATATCAAACTATTTATATAACTGATGTTGTCTGAACAGTGGGTGATTTGTGTGTCTGCTGCGTTCAGCTGAGGAAGTAATTTAGTGATTAGCATGCTGACTAACTCGGTTAGCATAAACAGTAAACCCACAGAAAAATGATAATACATTCTCCTGACTGACTGTGATTGCACTCTCTCTCTCTCTCTTAGAGAGCCAGTATTTAGAGCCGGTGAAGAAGAAACAGTTATGCTTAGACACAGCATTAGCCTTTCTTCAGATTTGGTTTTTCGGAGCTGAACTTGCCACAAAATGTATTCACAGTGGAAGTTGCAGAGGCACAATCACTTATCGCCCACAAATCCATTTGAAATAAACGGTCCCTCTTCCACTGCAGGGCCAAAAGGTTACTAAGGCCGTGTCATACCATTCCACACTGGTACGGACCCTTTAGACTGGCTACAGTTTCTTTTACAATTCGCTGTGTTGCTAAATCAGGACCAGCAAGTGCATAGCATCTCGTAATAATTATGCGACAGTTGCGTTCTTTAGTCTTGCACTTTAATTACAAGGCTAATGTAGCTACCTAGAGTGTGTGCCAACAGTCCAGTCTCTTGGAGGGACATGGCACTCTTTTGGCCTGTTTATACCAATCAATCAATAATGAACGTCACAGCCTATTAGAGTATTGTAGCTGACCATGTGCATTCCTTCATAACCCCAATTGACCCATCCTCTAATGGCTACTTCCAGCCTGATTATGACCCATGTCATATAGCTTTAACCATGGTCCTGGCATTAAAGATGATATACAGTCAAAAAATCATGAAGATAGTTCAGCACAGCTGTTACACATCAATCGTAGCTGTTGGACGAGGTGCGAGTGTACTTGTCTCCACACTTATGATCAATGGAATAACTATATATATATATATATGACACTAATATGAAACCAGTCAGCGGATCCCCTCTGCATTAAGCCCTTCCAAAGAACAGTTCTTCGGCCCCAAGTACAGTTAGCTAACCATGCTGAGAAAAACGGGCCCAGCTGAACTGTGTCCATGTGGAAAAGCCACCGGAATGGTTACCGTCTGTTCTCAGAACCGTTCGTCCCTGCTGTGTAATTTCACTCACGGAAACCCGTGAACAGCAATGCAGTGTGACTGCTGCATTAGCCTATGTGACGTTAGGTTGTGATTAGCATGCTTTTGGCAGTACTTCTCTACAAGGACTAGACAAGCTGTGTGCATGTGCATTTGCATATATGTGTCAGTGCAACTTAAAGTAGCTGAGTGCATTTATTAGGGGTGTCCACAAATATTCGGACAGAGCTGTAGTGTATCTGTGCCAATTAGCATCAAGAAAACTAGCATCTCTAAATGATGGACTACTTCAAGGGTAAGGAGAATATTTGACTTAATTTCGTAGAATCTGTAGATCCTGTTGGAGCTACGGGAGATCTGGGCTATTTTCACAAACATTTTCCACCACCTTTTCATCAAGCTCTCTTCACCCTTCCTCTCACATATACACACACACACTCTCTCTCCTGGACCGTAAACACGCCTAATCTAAACCATCCCTCCCTGGCCAACAACAACTCTGACCCATGCACCCAAAGCATGCTGGGTGGCCTGTTCGCATAGTAAAACCTTTATGAAAGGCTCCACACGTCACTGCGCTCAACAGAACGATTACCAGTCATAAAAGGGAGTAGACAAATGGGGCATTTGTTTTTGAGAATGACAGTATGAGAAGTATTGGAGTATAAATCGTAAAGTCATTTAAATGCGTTTGGTGTGGAAGAATGAGTAATGAGTCTATTAATATTACATGGTTTGGAGACTAACAGTCTGAGACATAAAGCGTCTGAGGCGTGAAATGGAAGACTAAGAGACACGTGTTGTTTGGAACCACTTCCAGTCCTTGATATAGAATTAGCTTTGATACTGCACAAGCTTGATTAAAATAGAAGTTTGGTTTGCCTTGCTTTGACACAGAACAAATATTTTGACGCATTCAGAACCCAACAGATTTTTATAGCGTGAGGAATTTGCTGAAGATTAATTTTTCCTCATTTGTTTCTAAAGGAGATTATAATTCTCTGAAATGTTTCTCTGATTTTCTGTTTTCATTTATTTTGCTCTTTCTCAATAGCTGGCAGTATGACCAGACACTGATGTCACGCTGAGTTTATGGACACTTACTGAGCAATTAGTATTAGGACCACTCTACACAAACTGGGTATGGCTCCCATAGCTCTCAGCCTCAGTTCTTCAGGGACGGATGCATGGATTCCACAAGATCATCAGTCATGTTCATAAAACCAGTTTGAGGCGACTTTGTACTTTGTGACATGGGTCATAATCAGGCTGGAAGTAGCCATTAGAAGATGGGTCAATTGGGGTTATGGAGGAATGCACATGGTCAGCTACAATACTCTAATAGGCTGTGACGTTCATTATTGATTGATTGGTATTAACAGGCCAAAAGAGTGCCATGTACCTCCAAGAGACTGGACTGTTGACACAAGGTAGGTTGAGTCCATGGATTCACACTGTTGCTGCCAAATTCTTAAATCAACACTGATGTGTTAAACGTTAACTCTCACAGTGTTCATTTAACACTATCTGTGTTGATTTAACTCTGGCAAATTAGCTGTGTACCATCTGCGGTTCTCCTTGCGGTTCTTCGGCTGTCCAGTTCTGGTGAGCCCGTGCCCACTGCAGCCTCAGCTTTTTGGTCATGGCTGACAGTAGTGGAAGCCAATGTGGTCTTCTGCTGTTGTAGTCCATTGGAGATGTTGTACGTTTTGAGATGCTTTTCCACTCACTACACTTGTACAGAGTGGTTATCTGAGTTACTTTCATCTGCAATGTGTTTCTTTGTGCAGAACTGCTTCTGGCTGTACGTCACTTCCAGCGAAATAAGCGCAGTGGCTAGTCTGTGATGCTAGATCCAGCATTTCTCTGCTGGTTGCTGCCAGTTTTGCCAGCTAGCTTATGTTTAGAGGTGTTAGTTCTTTTGCTGGAGACTGTAAATTCAACTGCCAACTTTGATATGATGCCACATGGCAGTGTCTGGCTAGTGGCTCATGCCAGAAACAGTGAATCTTCTGAGGATCCTTTTTTTTCAGGTCTCAGGTCTTCAAATGGAAACAGCTTCTGCATAATATGGGCTCCATCTAACACCATATCCAGATGTGGATGTCGAAGGAGAGCGTTGGGGTGATGTAGGGTGGAGGATGCATTGATTCATAGAAGGGTTTGAACTTTAAGAAGCCTTTGAAGAGCGAATAGCCAGACGGCTTTTTGCCACAAGTTCGTTTTCAGACTAGTTTCAGTTAGGACCTACAGGGAGATCTCGTCTGGTTTGGACATATGCTGGAACAGTTGCTATAGCAACCTGCTGTCCTGTGCTGAGTCACATAAATGTGGTGTAGACGGTATTAGCAGCTTAAGGAGTGCGTTAGCATGGGACCCTAACTTTGCTGTGGACGTGGAAAGAGGTGAACTGTGGGAGTAAGCCCTGTTTGTGTATGCAGGGCTATGAAATGGATCTCCTCCATTTCTACTCAACATTTTCATAAGCAAACCAACATTAGTTGCTTGAGGCATAAAGTTGGCTTCTTATTCTTAGCTGTAGACATGGGCATCACATTGAAGTCCAGGGCGCTCATAAATAACATTATAGATCACCAGAAAACTTGTTGTTCTCAACACGGAAGTACCAGATGGTTGTCTAAAAAAAAAAGTTAGATGAGCTTATTTTTACATTTTTTTGAGACACTTTTCCACAAGATCCTCCAGGCCAGAGAAACAGTGAACAGCTGTAAGAATAAAAGCATGTGCAGAGGTTCAGCCATAGAAAGCCTAAAACTAGTGCAGGTAGCCAAACTAGCTAACAGTGCTTAGCCAAACCGACATTTCTCATGAGGTTCGAGAGAGTCTAATAAATTTCACTTTCAGCCACCGTTAACCTCAGCTAGCATTCCTGTGTCCACTGTGTAGTAACTTGAGAGTTGTAATACTCTTTGGTAATGCTCATTCAGCAGTTGTAGTGATCGACTCTAGAAATCATGAGTGGATTATGGAAGACTGTGGTGCTCTCAAAATCACTCTGGAATTCCACAGAACAGTGTGGACACCAGGAGGAAAATGGCCAACGTACTCATTTCAGTGTCCTTTTTTGGTTATAGCTACTTTGCTTTGCAGGGCTGACTGAGCAAACAATAGTTTATACACTAGTAGTTATATTCTGTAGTGTCTGACAGCAGGGCTGACAACTTTTACCTTTTTTTTCGCATGTGATTCAGGCTTAGCTTGGTAGGGGGGTTGGAGGTTGCGGCTGTGTTCTCTTGAACTTTTTCAGAAGGCCACTGTTGCTGTTTCATTAGTGAATGCCAGAGCGGAGCCTGTGAAAGTGAATGGCAAGTGTGGTTTAAGAGCGTAAGATTAAAAAGAATGGCCTTTTTTCTGCTTTGAATGTGTGCTAGCACAGCAAGTAGGCAAGCATGTGGAATTGCAGGTGCATTATAGAGTGTAGAAGGTTAGTTTGGACAGTTTTGAATACAGGTTTTTTATGCCTGTCTGTCTTTTGGTCTGTCTCTCTCTCCAGCTTACATTCTCTTGCCTTTGGAAAGCTGCAGTGGAAAGTGTGAAACTAGGGCAACAGTCCACTTGGAGGATGTGTGTGTATATGTGTGTGTGTGTGTGTGTACTTGTCTACTCATGTACATTACTGTCTTAGTGTTCTTAATCATATTCCTTGGAAGTAGGTCCTCAGGTAGTCATGCACAAAATCACTGCTGTTACTGATTTTACTGGCAGTATAAGTAGAAGTTTGCATGTTTGTTCTAGCACACAGTCTTTTCTTCCCATCTGTCTGTCTGTCTATCTGTCTGTCTCTGTCTTTCTAGTATGTCTCTCTTGCCAGCTTTAGTTTAGCTGTGGTTGTAGTTTGTGGAGGGCAGGCAGAGAGAAAAAGAGCAAGAAAGCTCCAGTACTTATTTTTTTTCTGTTGGCACATCACTCAAGTGCATGCAAAGCTAATGTGTTTTGGACCGGCCGGGCTTTTTCCGCCAACTTGAACAGTCCCTCCATCAAAATAAAACTGACGGTTGGAAAAATGCGTTTTTGAAGCGTTTGCACGGTCCCTTATTTTTAACACACGTTTTTGAGCTTTATTGTGGTGAGAATAGAGGGAGGAGCCTGGATGCCAGGGTCACTAAAGTATTGTAGGCTTGAGTAAGCCTGTCTTTACTGTCAAGACACATAACACATAGAACAAGTACTTTTAAAGTGGCCTTAAAGGAGAAGGGGGAAACCTTCCTACCTTTCAATGGAGGATTTTATTCCAAGTCATTTGGGACTATTTCTAGTGGTCCATTCATGTTTGAATGATATCTGTATTGTCACAAGCCTTTATTGTTGGGTTGTACACAAATGACAGTAATGCATAGAGGGTATGCATTGACGTCATGTTCCCCGCTGGAACGCGGCCCTTTTAGTCGGACTGAGTGGTAGTAGCATTCTTTATAGCTGTGTTTATTAGGGAAAACGGCCAAACCTGGAGTCAAACAAGCGATTATCTGCTCAAGGTGTAGTCAGTTGGACTCAACAGCAATCCATCCATCAAGAAGCAATGGGACATACACAGTGATGAGTAAACAGGAACGTCCAGCTACCTAAGGCTCACATCACACCTGTTTAGGGAATAAAAACCTCATATCTGAAAGCACAAAGTGAACAGAGTGAATGGATTCTTGTGAGTGTTTTTGATGGTTTTGGTACTGTACCATCAACTAGCAGTAAATTGAACACTATTTTACTCTACTTACTACCACTACCAGTGCAGATCTAGTTTTATGCATTTATGGTTTATCTAGGAAACATGTCCAGCAGGGATTGTGGAGTGAAGAGGTGTTATTTTATTGGCTAATCTCAAATTAAGATGAGAGGACAACCTTCCTTTCCTTTCTTTTAAGTCCTTCCTACTAGTAGGAATACTTACCATCCATCCAACCTCTCTACCTACTTACCTACCTAGCTACCTTGGTAAGTATATGTTGTGTAAGTAGGTAAACGAGCCCTATATCAGAATGATCTTCCAGTATAAATATAACACTGTTTCCTCCTTTCCTCCTTGCTTTTTAAGGAAGGTCTATATTTAGAGGTTTTTGTGGTGTTTGTGGTTGCCTTACTAGCAGCTAATCTAATAAATGAAGTCAAGTCTAATGCAACAGTGTTCTGACTGAGGAGCATAGATCTAGATCTTATTAGTAATCTCTGTAGGAGACTCCCAGCTTCTGTACTGTGGTCAGCTTTGATGTGCTGAATGCTGTGGTGTAAGCATGGAAAGCATGGAAAGCTCATCTGAGTTTATCTGATGTTAAATCTCATTAGGGTACATTTACAGTAACATTATCGCAACAATAATACCATGCCCACCTTACTTTAACGGAGGAATTTCACAGTGGAAGTAATATAAACACCATACAAAGTGTGGCCTTGTTTCCAAGTTCTTTTTTTTTTCTTTGTGCAGCGGGTTGGATTCATAGCTGTAGTAGCTGTATTAGATGGCTTCAAATCAGTCTGAGTGTCTTCTTGTGGTTAGACTGATCATGCAGAGCCTTCAGAAGGCGAGCCACGTCTTCCCTAGTGTTCATTTTGTCAAGTTAATACTCTCTGTTACAAACAACTGATGGTGGGACAGTGTCTGTTATTGCGACTGTGGGTCGAGAGCTTGCTGCGCAAGAAATCGAATTGTGTGTTTTTTCTTGAGTGCCAGATCTCCACTGCCATTGCCAAAGATAGTCACTGACAGTAGGTTTACAAGTTGTGAGGGCGGACTGTCAGCATCCATGTAGGCCACATTTGACAGCCTCAATGTACTGGATGCCAGAAATATGACAACAAGAGCTTAGTTGACTGACAGTGTTCAGTCTCTTAATTCAATGTAATGGACCCTTTTCATATTAGGTTAGCCTGCTGGGCATTTTAACACACGGCAGCAAGGCGATTTTTCATGTTGTCTTAAGGCCCTTTTACATATCTCAAGCAATTATTTTAAAATGTTCATATTATTAAATCCTAAGTTTATTATTACTAATGAATGGATTTAGTTATTTTACCGGGGGTGTCAAGAGACGTGTAGTCATGGTCAGATGCTAAAGTTATGTTTGCATCCTCATTGATGTTCTCCTCATCCTGGCTGTCAACATCTGCTTTAAGCTGTGTGGGTACTCTTAAATATATAGGTTCTCTAATCTTGGGCTTTTGAAAGTCAATCCAAGAGAAACGGTAAAGGTAACACATAGGTAAAGCACCACCTCCCAGCTTTTTTCAACTGGGACGTCGCTATCAGCAAAGTGACGGCTGCAGACATGAAAAACGAGCTGTGCTACCATAGTTCACTCCAGCATGTCATAACAGTGAAATACACATAAACAATATGAGTCTGCGCATGCACAGAGCCACTTAATAGGAACACATTGATGGACAATTTGAAATAACTCGACAGAACACAGACAATCACTCGACAATTGGGAACCTCTAACCTTCGGATAGCCTGGATCCAGATAGATCTTAGCATGTGCTTGGTTAGACATTAATGAAAACCTAGGTTTGGCTGTTTTTGTTTAGAGTTGTGACCCTGAGAAACAGCTGGACTACGCCATTTGTTTTGGTTCATCCAGAAACTAAATTACCTGCCAGTAGAAACCAACAAAAGAGAGAAGGCGTAAATGTGAACCGGGTCCATTTAGTTAAAAAAAAAAATTATTCAATTAAATTTATTACAGTTGAATTAAATCCAGTTATTTTAATATCAAACCAAGGTATGTTTATTAGGATGACTATTAAAGTACAATGTTGCAATAATCATATAATATAGTACAATATAGTACAACAAATGTATTGCATTTATTACCAGTACGGTATGCATGTTGCTATATTTTGCAGCAGAAGATGCTGTGTGCCTTTCTTCTTCAAGGAGAATTAGTGATTTTTTTATTTGTGAATTTCTAATTGTGCACACTTTTCATAATTGTCTGTTTTTCCCTTTCTGTCTCTTTCTATATCCTTCTGTCTCTCAATCACAGAGGAGAAATATGTCACTGTGCAGCCCTATACCAGTCAGGGAAAGGACGAGATTGGGTTTGAAAAAGGAGTAACCGTGGAGGTCATTCAGAAGAACCTGGAAGGATGGTGGTATATCAGGTAAAGCTGTTTTCTGTTGTGGTTTTCTCAGAGTAAACAGGGGTGGCTCGCACAAACAGCCCTATAAATTATATTCTAACTCTGCCCAACAAATCAAATCCATGTTTTTTTAACTGACACTGATAGGAATAACTGAGTCGATCTCAGCTGTAGAACCATGAATCAGAATCAGAACCATCAGAATCTCAATTTCATCTGGGGGCTCAATTTCAACAGTATGTCAAACTCATGTTTGACTGGTATGTATTCTGTCACAAGCCTTCACTACAGTAATGCTGACCCAGTCCCATCAACCAATGGTAAACACTATTCTACTCCATTTACCACAGCTACAAGTCCAGGTCTGCTTTTATGTATTCATGTTTCATATAGAAAATGTGTTCAGCAGGGAACGTGGAGTGGGGAGGTGCTGGAACCAATCAGAATGCATTGTTGAGAAATGTGTTCTAGCTCTGACAGAGGCTGTGTGCAATGTTTCATGTGTTCCATCATGTAAGCAATACATGGTGAAGACATGCATTTCTTTTACAAACATGTTTCTTTATAGAAATAAAGGTGGTTGGTCTGTGGCATCACTCAGAATTGTACACAGTCTTGAGCATGGGACCATGTACAGTTGTATGCTTTAGACATAGTGAGCTGGTGATTCATTAGCAAGCTAAGAACTTCCAGCCTCTTTTCTGAAGAAGTGGACACTATTGCAAACACAATAACAAACAGACGCACATTTTAACCTTCTAAGAAGCTGAGTAATGGGGACTCTTAAGGTCTCTTAATAAGATGAGTAATGGGACAAGGCCTTTATGTTTTTTACAGCTTAGCTGAAGTATATGGAGGTGCCCCATGCCGGCATTTATCAAGTGCTTCCTCATGCTTGAAGAAGCTTGAGCACTAGCTGCAGCAGCTCTATAGCTCTCTTGTTAAAAGAAGAATTATGTGGTTTATGAGAGAAAAGCCTCCTGACATCATAGTTTTCTGTGCGCTCTCTCTCTCTCTCTCTCTCTCTCTCTCTCTCTCTCTATCCCCTCCCCTTGTTTATCGTTGTTCTTTCTCTGGAGGGCGTGTGGGTAAACTTGCTCTCTCGGCTGTAAGAGAGAATGAGAATCACATGATGTTCTGCTTTACGTCCTGCTGACACTCACCCGTTCCCTTAACAACTGAACTGGGACGGCTTTTGTTTATACAAATATAATGCTTCAGGGAGGACCTCACTAAATACAGAACGATATCAAGGATTTTCATTCAGAGGGAGAAAACGCAGTATCCATCTGGGCTGGGAAAGGTGTTCCTGGAAGTTGCCTTTAGTTGATTTAGTTCTCTATATTCGGGACAGGCTTTATCCTTTGAATTCTGATTAGCTTCGTGGTCAGGTCTTGCTGTAGTCCCTATGACTGGACAGAGGGAAATGGAGGGGAAAGCATTGTGGTTAAAAGTGTGTGGGTGAAAAAACTAATCAGGGTTATTATTGGTCAGGGTACTGATTACACAAGTGAAGACTGAAGTTTCTTAGTTCACAGACAAAGGGGGAACATATGGTGAAATATGTCATTTATTGGTTATTGGAACTCTATTGAAGTACATTTGTATCCTGATTAGAAAAACAGATTTAGGTTCCCTGGGGCTTCAAGTTTTTGCTTGATGCTAAGCCAGTTTGCCTTTCTGGCTGAATGCTGTTGCATCGTGGTGAAAGCTGGAATGAAGGATTCAGAAGCATGTTTTCATGATTTATTTTGTTGCTATGTTGTTGTGTGTGTTGGGCCACGATGCTAAAACTTAGCAGGAGTCAGTGCTGTGTAATTGTTTTTGTGCACATGTTTATCTATAACATGTTTATTATAAGTCATGTTTTAATGTGTCAGTCTTTATTTTGATAGAAGTCACTGTTTTTGGCCAAGAACAAAAACTGAAATTACTTGTCATGTATCAAATGGCTGAAATCTAATTCCTGCTGATTCAAGAGACCTGGCAACCACTGCTATATACACTATGTGCACTATGGTTGTGGATACCCCTTCTAATGAGTGCATTCAGCTACTTCAAGTTACACCCATTACTGACACTGATGTGCAAATGCACACACACACACATACACATACAACTTGTCTAGTATTGCCAATAGAATAGGAATCTCTGGAGCAGATAAGCATAAACCTATTGGTACCATATCTAATGCAAGGCATGAGCTAAAGGGGAATAAAGCCCCCCCCCAGCATTGAGCTGTGGAGCAGTGGAATGATCTTTGTTCCCTGGAATGATTGTGCTCCATCCAAAACTTTTGGGATGAGTTGGGGAGTTGGGTGGAGAACCTTTATTTTAATACCCTTAATTTTGAAAAAAACAACAACAATGCATTAGCAGGTGTCCCAATACTTTTGTCCATGTAGAAAACACACATAAAAGTAAGTATTCACCTAAAAACACTGGTAACGTTGTCCTCTGCTCTGTTACAGGTATCTGGGGAAGGAGGGCTGGGCCCCGGCCTCGTACTTGAAGAAGCTGAAAGACGACCTGTCCCCGAGGAAGAAGACCCTGACTGGCCCGGTGGAGATCATTGGCAACATCATGGAGATCAGCAACCTGCTGAACAAGAAAGCCGTGAGCGAGAAGGATGTGCAGACAGACGGAGAGCCCACCACGCCGGAGCGCCACATCTCTAAGAGCGAGATCAGTCTTCCCATCCCATGTTCTGCTGAAGCAGAGCAATCCATGACAGCCAGCACAGCTGCAGCAGCAGGCTCAGGGTGTGGATCTAGCGCCGCCCTACAGGACAGCAAGCCAAAGGCCGAGCCAGGGTCACCTGCTATAGCAAGGGTGGCTCCGCATAGAGTGGAAATTGGTAAGAATTGACAACAGTTGAACACAAATGTATTTAGATCAGATACTTTTTAAGGGCTTACTGCAAAGCTATGATGAAGTGTAAATTTGCTCTCCTGTTATCTTTTAAATAGGCTTTGAAGCCATAGGTAAGCCAGTCTGTGGATGTAGGATTGACAACTAAAACATTTGTGAAGTGATATCATGTTTTTAAGTGATTTGTGATTTGCCTTACAAAAAGTAATCGCTAGGTCTGATTATGAGTGTTGTTCCTGTCAGCTGCATCTGCCTTTGTTCTGAAAAATATTTGTTTTGTTTGCTTTGAAACTTCAATCTTAAGTTTGGCTTGCTTGACGATCACAAGAAGTGTGTGTGTGCAGTGTTTACTAATTGCTTTTTTGTTATGTCTACAGCTGTCAGACATTTGATGATTTTTTTGTTTGATTTTCTGCCATTTTACAGGATCTCCAAACCTCAGACAGAAACCTCCCCCTCGAAGAGAGGCAAATCTGGTAAGCTATATTAAAAAAGTCTGCTATTGCTTCATTATGTCCAAATGTACAGATGTGTACTGGTATTATCATGGTTTCCTGCATCTGCAGGGATTCCAGTTGCCAAAGCCTCCAGAGCCCCCTACTGTGGAAGCGGAGTACTACACCATTGCAGAGTTTCAGTCCTGCATCTCAGATGGCATCAGCTTCCGTGGAGGACAAAAGGCTGATGTAAGTAACCTGTTATGGCAGAAAATGTGGGATAATTATGATAATAGACTCCCAGTGTGGGACACAAAGGTAAAGAGGTGGAAGGATGAGCCTTATTAGTAGGACTAGACGGAATATTGTTCTTACAAAGTCATATGTCTGGCCTTCTTCTCCAGGAGGAGGTCAGTTAATAGGAATTTTAAAAAATAACTAAACCATGCTTTGTTCTCATTAAGTGCATGAATTACATTGTGGGAAATCATGTAGTTTCACCATAAATCATTTGTGATTTGACCTTTCAGGTGATAGAGAAGAACTCTGGTGGCTGGTGGTACGTCCAGATTGGGGACATGGAGGGTTGGGCACCTTGTTCCTACATTGACAAGCGCAAGAAACCCAATCTGAGCAGGAGAACTAGCACCCTTACCCGGCCCAAAGTTCCACCCCCAGCACCGCCTGTCAAAAAGCAGGACTCTGAGGATACACCCTCCTCAAGTGGTTGTATCTCCAAAGCTCCAGAATCTCCCAGCAGGCCTGTTTACGAGGAGCCAGAGTATGATATTCCTGCCATTGGTTGTGACTTAGAGTTGGACACAAGTCTGAAAAAAGACACAAGTTTAAAAAAGGACTCAAGTCTAAAAAAGGACACAAGTCTAAAAAAGGAAACAAGTATGAAAAAGGACACAAACATAAAAAAGGAGTCGAGTATGAAAAAGGAGCCTAAACCTGTGCAGATCAAAAGCAGTAAAGCTGCTGCTGAGAGGATTGCTCAGGCTACAGGCAAAGCCTCGCCCCTTTTACTTGTGAAGAGCTCCCCATTTAGGAATGAAGACTCACTAGAAACTGTCACCAAAGAGGAGGCTATTTATGAGAATGATGGATTTAGATTCTCATCTGACGACTTTTCCTCCACTAGAGAATCCAGCGTTGGTGATTCAGACTCACTAAGGAGCCGCACCTTAGGCCGCAAGCCTCTAGGTTCCTCCTCTTCTCCTGGAGGAGGAAGGTCTCTCAGGGACATTCCGGATCTGTACAGGAGTCACTCGTTGAACCGTCCTGAGAAGACTAGTCCTTGGTCATCTTCTGATGAATCGGGCCGCAATCCCAAAAGAGAGCCGGTCATGCGCAAGGACGTGGAAATCAGGATTGGCCAGAGTCCTTCAACCCGTCCCAAACCTGTGGTCCGACCCAAGCCTCTCCTGAGTAAATCAGAACCACAAAGCCCAGAGAGGATGGACATCAGTAGCTTGCGCCGTCAGTTGCGTCCTACAGGTGCAATTCGCCACGGAGTAGTCCGCGCAGCGCGTGGTGGAGAAGACTCTGAGACGGCCTCGGTGGTGTCGTCTGAGGACTCTGTCTCTTCCCGAAGCAACTCAGACCTTTCCAGTATCTACTCTAAGGGGAGCAGGGGCGACTCTGATTACGAGGCTTCCTTGTATCGTACCACAGATGTCTATGAGCGGGCCCAAGACTCTGAGCTCAGCTTTCCAGCTGGTGTGGAGGTAGAGGTGCTTGAGAAGCAGGACAGTGGCTGGTGGTATGTCCGCTGTGGTGTCGAAGAAGGCTGGGTACCAACCTTTTACCTGGAACCTGTGAGACAGCCTTCTGATGCAGGTGTCCCAGAGTCCCTTGATGGGCCTTTGGCAGAGCTGAACAACACCAGCAAGTCTAACAGCCTGGAGAAGAATGAGCAACGTGTGCAAGCCCTCAACAACCTTAACCAGCAGAATGTACGGAGGCTGAATAATCCTAGCCCACCTATCCCCTCTAAGCCACCTGGGGGTTTCGGTAAACCACCTGCTCAGCTCAATGGTTCAGGCGTACGGATGCGGAATGGCATTCGTCAGGCAGCCGTGCGGCCGCAGTCAGTTTTTGTGTCTCCACCACAACCGGTGAAGGATACTAACGTATATACAGGGTCCTTGAGGCGTAACGAATCACTAGGTGCCAGCGATCACATGAGGTCTAGTGGTGGTGTGCGCCGAAACTCGTCCTTCACTGCCGTACGGCCGCAGCCGGGAACTGATGTGCGCTTTAGGTCTGGTACCACCACAGCTGCACCGGCCGGAAGCTCTAGCCCCTTGATTGCCCAGAGAAATGGAATCCCTGTATCTACAGTGAAGCCCAAACCCATTGAGAAGTCCCATCTCATTCACAACAACCTACGTGAAGTCTATGTGTCCATTGCTGATTATCGCGGAGACGAGGAAACAATGGGCTTCCCCGAAGGCACTAGTCTGGAGGTTCTTGAAAAGAACCCCAACGGATGGTGGTATTGCCAGGTTCTAGATGGCCTGCAAGGACGAAAAGGCTGGGTACCATCCAACTACCTGGAAAGGAAGAAATAGCATCCCCCACCCCCCCGCAAAGAATGTCACTTAAATGTTTCCTTATATGTACATTTGATATCAAACTCTGTGAGGAGGACTGTTTTTGTACCATTATGAAAAAAAATGAGACACTTTAGTGCTGGTTTACTAAAAAGTACACAAGACTCTAAAGACGATCAGTGATGCGGGTGTGGACAACGCTAATAAGAATATGTCTTTGGACAAAAATCGGGAGGGATCGGCCATCCCAGTGTCTTAAGTATGATTGAGGAGGGATGAGGGATACCGTCTCCAGTTTGAACCAGAAGAACATACTCTAGCCTTTCGGAAAGGGTTTTACATGAATAACAGAATGATCCGGGCAGACGTTAAGAGAAATTCCAGCCCGAAATTTTATGCCAAATGGGTGCCTTCGTCCATCGTTGACTGAATGTTAATTGGAATCATTTGAAGACCAGTGAATCAGTATCAGTACCAAAATTCAACTGAGTGCCATAGGCCTATGAGCGCAGAACTCACCAAAATTATTTTGCTGCAAAGCTACAGAGAGAGAGTGAGAGAGAGAGAGAAAGCGAGAGAGAGAGAGAGAGCATTCAGCATAGGAGTAAATAGGTGTAACGCAGAAAACGAATTAAACCTTTAAGCACTCAAAAAACGGGAGAATGTAAGACATCGGAGACAGAAATAAAGGTGTTTACCGCTGAGTGCAGGTAAAGATTCAAAATTTGATTCTCGTACTTTTTTAACTTTTGTTAGTTTTTTTTTCGTTTTGTATTTTGTTTTGTATCTTGTGTGTTTTTATGTCTTCCTTAGAGATGTATTTCTGCTTTCTTGTGACATCTGTACAACTCTTATCGGCCTGCAAAAGAAAGTCCCTCACTGAGACGCTTCTTGTCATGTGATCTCTCATTTGTTTTGAAACATCTCTGTAAAGGAGGGTCTCATAATTGGCTTCGCTTTTAATGCTCTCCACGTTCTTTTGCCCCCCAAAGCCCAAACAACATGATTAAAAGATCACTGACAAGAATAAGATGCAGTGCAACTATGTGTCACTCACATTAACAGAGAACATTGGAAATTACACTACCATTGGATTTCACCTCATATCTGGGTCTTATCCCTAAGAAAGGTTTAGTTTACAAAGTACAAACTGTCCTGTTGCAGAGAACAGGACTTTGTGTATACTGCTGCTCTAGGTGTGCTATATTTACTGCTCTCAGAGTGGTAATTCTTTTTGAAAATTCAGTACTGGAAAATATGGCAAGATATTCGCCGAATCAATCCCAGGGAATTAGTTACATAGCAGTGAGCCCAAAATGTGATCAAACCAAAGCAGAATGCCAATACATTTGCTAGTTTGTTTTTGTTTTAGTTTAGTATTTATTTTGTGGGTACTAAGAAATACGGTGTATTCAGCAAAACCCAAACGAGGTTTTAGAACTGAGCAAAATGAATATTTAATTACTATATCTGGAAGCACTTGATTGTTTTTTTTTTCCTACCCAAAGAAAAGCACATTAATATGCAAGGTTGATTTCAACATACTACGATATTGCTGGGCAGTATTGAATTCAGAGTTGAAGTTGAACAGTAGGCAGTTGAGTTCTCTAGGTTTTTGGGTATTCCTAGTTTTAAGAAGAAAAAAAAAAAACTAATTGTAAAATAACAGGTTGTAGAACATCGAGGTTAAAGGTAATGTTTAGTGCAACATACAAGTCTTTAAGTTCAGGCCTTTCACTTTTATTAATTGGACTATTAAGTCACGATCTTTAAACACAGTCCCAATTAAAAACCGAAAATAAAAACACGCTGATGATCCATGTCTAAAGGCTGATGTTCAAGACTGCTGAAATATTTTTCTAATGAACAATGCAGTGTGAACTCTTAGTGGGGTTAAGCACTAACATGTTTATTTTGTTTGTTTTTTTTTGTTTTGTTTTGTTTTGTTTCTGCTGGACAGTATTATAGTATTAAACAAATTTAAGTACCTGCTAGATTGCAGTTATATTCTATTAAGCAGTAGTCGATTTTTTTGTTTGTCTGTAATTGTTGTTGTGTGATCGCACATGGACAATAATGAAGAATGGAATGGTTCATTTGTTGTGAGTTGATGCATTGGCAAAAATGCATTGATTTAAAGATGCAGTGTACTTCATCAGCACATTATTTATTGAACAGATTTTTTTCTCTTTTTTGTATTTATAATTATTTAATAAAAAAAAACATTACCTCTATTCATTTTTTCCTCAGTGCTTTGACACTGTCAATAATGCAGTTTTACAGTATCTGCATTGGAGGCTCTCAGTAAGAACCCCCTCAGTGGCGGCCTCTAGTGACACAGATTGGCTATTGTTATATTCTGACTTTTTTTTACATATATATTTTTTTTACACGCCCACTGATCTGATGCCAACTGACTTTTTTCACATTTGCATTGGAGATGGTTAAAGAGTGTAGAAAGTGTTTTTTGAACTCAAATGCAGCTAAAGCTAAATACAGCCTTTAGTTCTTACCTTCATTTGACCATTTCTCCTCACTCTTTTTTTTTTGCCCACTCAAGGCTGATTGCTGCACCTTTAGCAACTATATGGACACTTCCTCTCTCGTTATTGGACCTTCTATAATGCCAGATTTTGTTTTATGTTTCATTGTGATTCCCTTACTCCACCTTGACTACAAGACAATCAGAGTTAGAATTTGGCTCAAACTTAACCAAGAAACCCAAACTAAGGTGGACTGCTGAACAGAATTTATTGAATTTGAAATGAGCAAAGTTGTCATTTGAATAATAATAACCATTTTGGCCTCCACAGCAATAATTCTATATAATGCACTAAAATGGGCTGACAGTCTTGTCAAGAGACTAGTAAATTGGAAAGTGAATGTTGAAAATCTTAAGAATTTGAATTCCTCACCTGTTCTCGACTCTTTGACGAAGGCGTTATAGAAATGTGTCGACTCACTCCAACACTTTCAATGGATATTGCTTTTGTCAAGTAACTTCCATTTACATTTTAAGCTTCGTTTTGTTTGCGTCTGCAATTTACAAGGGAAATATTACGTCACGCTAGGCCTTTATTTTCAAATTATGTACTCTGTGTATCATCTAGCTTTTATGTTCTGTTATTTTCAGTCTTTTTTTATACATTGTTTTTGTCAGCAAAAACATTGATCTATATTATTTCCTTATATCCTGGCGTGTGTTAACGTGACGCAAATGTTACGAGAAAATGTGCAATAGAATGATAGGGATCTCACCAAATACAAGGAACTCTCAAAAGGGTGAAGGGTATGTTGACCCCTCCATTTCAATGTTGAGTTGTGTTTGTGTCAAATCAAGTCAAATCTGGATGATCTTTATCTGGAGCAGATCATTTGGTTTATTTTCATGTTGCTAAAAGTCACAGTCCTCTTGCTTCATGGACATAGACGTAGCTTTCATTCGCGGGTCTGTAACTTTGTCTCCAGGATTCTGTGACCTAAATTGTTGCGATGCCCCTGCTGTCGTGTTGCAGCCAAGGCAACATTCAGCCGTGACCACATCTAATGCTTAATGCTCTTTGGCATGCTGTCATAAGGCCACCAATATTTTTTTCTTTTCCTTCTGTGCCAGAGGGAAAACACCAAGTTGGGCGTCTTCTACTCCACACTGCCAAAGGTCTGATATTTCTCCTCTTTTGACTGACCTGTGTCCCCTGTTTACATTTTCAAAGGCTTCCCTAGCTCCCGTTAGTCCATGGCAAAGGCTTAGCTGGTCTTCAACCAGTCTTACCAGTGGAACCAATGCTTCTCTGTACCCGTATGTCAGTCAGGTGAGCCACTGTCATTGTTCATTGCTGTGTCGCATCAGAAAAGCATTGCGTCACTGTCAAATTAAAACCTCAAAGGTTTGCTTTTGAACATTTGTTGGTCTAAAACATATAAAAGTTGAACGTTTTCTTATGACTGCGGCAATCGTCACATTTTTGATCTTTCAGCTCCAACTAATCTTTGGACATGAGGATGAGGATACTCTTGAATAGGCTTGAAGGGTGTAACAATCCCAATACACATGGTCCGATTTGATCAGAGTAAAGTGGGTAGGTAGGGGGCCGGGGTTATGTCATGCATGCACCCACACTCAAATGACTGTGATGTTTGTAGAGTCTAAAGTTTGGGATTTCTGTGGTACGTTAGGAGAGCAACCTGAAACCTGAAGACGTGTATTGTTATCCTCTCAGTGTGCATTTATGTAAAGGCTTATTTAAACTCCCTTTACGTCCAAAAAGAAAGACGTCCATTTCAAAAGACGTAACCGTCACTGCCCACATTCATCTTTTACGATGGCGTGGATGTTGACCAGAACAGGTCATGATAATATACTAACTACAAAAAGCAGTTACTACAAAGACACAGCGGCTTAAACGGCTGGAAACTGAATTTCTGCAAGTTTTCAAGTGGTACTGATCCATTCCATCCATATCCACAAAGGTTCAGGAAACTTGCACAAACAAGGATGAAATGAACCCAGATTACAGACAGAAGTTTCCTTCTGTATTCGTATTTAACACTCTGCTCCTGGAGGGCTGGAATCCTGCGTAGTTTAGTGCTTTTCTTGCTCAGGCAGACCTGACTTATCTGTGCTAGAGCAGGGAAATCAGCAAACTGTGCTGGTGCCTCATCCCTAATGTATATTGAGGCATTTATATCTCATTTATTTCAATACATGTATTAAAGAATTGTACAGAACGAAATATATATATATTTTTTGTGGATTGTTACACCCTTAATAAGCATTTAGTTCAAAAACCTGGATCCAAGCTATGAAGAAATGGAGAACCCCACTTTTACACTTTCTCCTTATCATCCATGAGTGAAAAGAGATTCTCACTGAAGTGTTCCTATCTTTCAGATGTTCTCGTTCTTGTAGGAGAAGCGTTGAGCTTTCCCTATTTGAAAAGTCAGCCAAGTGAAACAGAACTAATGCAACACTGCTGTCTGTGGTCACTCGTCCCCCGCTTTCTCTCTCTTTCTCTCTCTCTCTCTCTCGCTTGCTCATATGCTCTTTTTTCTTCTCTCATTCTTCATTGGAACAAATGGACTCCTGGCCTTTGCGGCATGGCTTAACCATAAGCTCGGTAATCTCAAGCAGAAGCTCGGAATAGTTTCCTACTGCGGGCGGCACTTTCCTTTTTTCCCCTCTTCTTCTTCTTCTTACTGCTGACCCCTTAAGTGAGTTTTCTTTTCCAACTGTGGCGACGAATGGCTTCCTATTCTGGCATGTTCCTCCTTGACTTCACCTGAGACAGAACTTGCAGCTCGCTAGCTGCTGTTACAAGAAGCTGAGTGCTGTTGTTATTTTTCTTTTGTCCACTCTGTGCCTCAGGCAGGAGAGGGTTGTGTTGCGCTGAGATCAGAATCTGTGTCACTGAAGACAGTCAGTTCTGATACGTCTGGAAAAACGGCCGTTTTCAGCACCAGTTTCAGAAGGGGGTGGAAAAGGTTGCGAGGGTAACGAGACAGGGTTGGTGAGAGTGTGTGAATGTGCGCGTGGCTGTGTGAGAGTGTGTAGAGGTGGTTGGCTTGGTTTTGGTGGGATCATGATAAGGTGGTGAGAGAACGTTGACAGACGGAGTGTATGTTAGTGTTAGTATGTTAGACTCAGTCAGGTTGGACATGTTCAAATGCATTGGCCTGAAGCGCAGCCCCCAAGGCGATTGGACAGGTGTCACAGGAATATTACAGGAAGGAAGTGAAAGGCAAGGCCTCTTTGATTATTAGCGCTCTCTGTTCAGGCTCTTGGAGTGGATCGGTTACAGCCGGATGGAAAAGCGCAAACTAGCAACAGCTCATTCGTGCCTTCAGCCCAAGCTCCACAAAAAGCCTTGCCTCGGGCCAAACGCTTCCGAAAACAA
The DNA here is from genome assembly GCF_030463535.1 of Salminus brasiliensis. Lineage (NCBI taxonomy): Eukaryota > Metazoa > Chordata > Actinopteri > Characiformes > Bryconidae > Salminus > Salminus brasiliensis. The sequence continues at coordinate 23,017,866 of NC_132892.1, read as the reverse complement.
AGTGCTCATTGCTCCTGCTTTGGTAGATCATAATGTCTGGCACTAGGGGACCTTTGATATTCTGCCCTGCTCCCTTCATTAAGACAGAGATGTCTGGAGCACTGCAGGCATGGAGTGCTACTGTGAAATCACTGGAGCAAAACCAGTCAATTAATTACAGCTATTTGGGGGTTTGCATCTCGCATCACAATGACACTCAGCTACGAAACCCAGTCCTGTTGAGGCCTACGGACTCAAAGCGCGGACAGACTGATGCCTGGTCAGGGCTGGTTTGTAAGCGAGGACATTGGCGTGATCTTTTCATGCATCTGACACTGTCCATCTGCAGACCTTTGGCAGTTCTAGACCTGCATTCTCAGCGCATGCCATGGTTGTAGGTTTGCAGCCTGAAGCAGTGCAGTTCTAGACCGGCGGTAGGTTGTAGGTCCCCTCATCATTGGGGTTAATTGGCTAATTAATTTTGCTAGGCCAAGGTAGCTAACTTAAATGGGGTGCACCAATGTGGAATTTGTAAATTGTGCCTATTTGGATATGATGGGGATATCATTGTGAAGCCGTAATTATTAACATTGATTGCAAATTGTGATCAAATACAAGGGAATAGGCCTTGAACTTGAGTGTGTCCAAATGCCTTATGTAGACCAGAATGTGTTGTGCTAGCATAAGTGCTGTGCTAATAATTGGTGTTTGTTTAAAGCAAATTAGGTTAAAATAATCCTAAAGCTAAACCATGATTTCATCTGCAGGTCTAGAACCTCTAGAATGGCTGCTGGCTCTTGGGACTCATAAGGCTGACCTGACAAGTCTTTGGGGAGGAGTTGAAATAGAGAAAGCTAGCTGTATGTGTGCTCTGGTGAGACGCATGAAGTGTTTCTGGGGAAGTTTAGCAAGTTTTTAGTTCAGTTTGGGGTTTTCTTTAGCGTGGGGAAGGGGAGGGGAAGGAAGGATGTGATCAAGCTGGATGTGAAAGCTACAGGGTGCTAGCGGGCTGCTGCTGCGTTTTTTCTGCTCTCCTTCATGAACATGCTGGGCTTCGCTAATGTCTCACTGTTTGCTAGCTCTATCGCTGCTTGACTCTCTGCTCTAATTACCGCTTCTCTCGTGTTAATTAACAGCCACGGCCGTGTAACGGCTCCCGTGAAAGCCGCCCACCGCTGGGTTTTGAATCGAGTGCCACAATGGCCCCTGAAACCAGGGCAGTGAAAGTTTGATTTGTTAATCAGCCCAACGGTCGCCTTCCTCTACACTGGCCTTTTTTTTTAAGGAGCGAGATCGCTGTATTGTTATGCCTTCTTTTCTACAGACTTCAAAACGCGACTATTCAGACCTTTAGACGCGCCTGGCCTCGTCACTGGCTTTCAATTGGAACCTCATTACAGTTTTCACCAGTCAAGACTCTAGAGAAGTTGTAGGCCTGAAGAAACGCAACGTTGCCGTGGAAATCCAGAGTATTCGATAAAATGCAACAGTCGAAATGACAGTGGTGCTAAAGCTCTTTTTACTGTGCTTCTCAAATGCAAATCATGTTTTGCTTCTTCACGACGCTGTCACCAACGCTCAGTTTGCCAACTCCTCTTTTCAAACTTCTACATAAACAAGGTTGTGGGTTTTTAGTTAGGGAAGCATCCATGGAGGACTTTGCTGTTTTGGGAATTTGTGAAAGTGCTTTGCATTGAAACCATCCTATGCAGAGCCATGGAGCACAACACAAATGTAAACACTTTCTAAGCATTTCTTTTGAAACCAGGTGATCTACAGCTTTAATTTTCCTTTTGTTGCGTTGTTTTGTTCTGTGTTTTTATCTTTTTTTTGTATCTTGTTCATGTTTACATTGTATCTTGCATTGCCCTAAACGAAAAAAAAACCCAAACAAAAAAACCAATAAAATGTATCATCCTTGTTCTTTCATCTCTGTTATGAATTGATCTACATTTTGGAGAACATACAGTCAATTGCACACTTCGGCGCCAGAGCAGACCCTGTGTCTTTATTTATTAGACATGGCAGGGCTAAAATATAGATGTATATATTTGAACAGTAGCGTGCAAATGCAGAACCGATGGAGATAAATGAGTGCCAGCGCTTCAGTTTGCTGTAGAAGATTTGAAGGAAGAATATAGGAAAACAATGGCAGCCAAAATCCTCTGAATGATTTATTAGCTGGAGGTTTTCTTGCTGGAAACAGCAGTTTGTGACAGTAGTTTAAAAACTGCACTTGAACAAAGGGCCTGAGTCTTATGCAAACGTTTGGGCAGCCTCGGCCAGATGACACTTCTTTGTATTATTATTTATTTATAGTTAGAAGAAGTAAACACAACCTCTGTAGCTAATCAACCATGAACACACTCTTTTTAGCCTGTCCTAAAACACTTACTCTCATCTAATCAAAAATCTAATTATTAATGTGTCTTGTGCAAAAGTCTGAACACCTTACAAAGACAAGAATGAGGGTTAGAGTTAGGGTTTCCTTCTTATTAATCTTCCACAAAGATTAAGATGGAATATGGCACCACTCCCTTAACTCGACTAAACCTTCATGCAGGTTCTTGGCGGTCAGCATTGGGATTTTGATTGGTCTGTCTTACCAGCATTCGAGCTGTTCTCTCAGAGAGTCTTTCTTGGTCCTCCAGATCTCATATTGGGATCCACAGTTCCCCTAAATTGCCATTTCTTAATAACATTCCAACTGAGCTGAAAATGCTTGGCTAGCTTCCCCTGGTCCCCAATGGTCGGATCTTTAGACAGTTGCTCAGAGCAGTGTGTTGCTGAGTGTTGGCACAAGGTTTAAAGAATCAGAAAATGTATAAAGGTAGGACTTGTATTCAGCTGACAGTTATTACCTCTGCCACTGGTGATGTCCTTCAGATCTGATTTTGTAATCAGGTCTGAGGTATTTGATTATGATTGTTAATTACTTGTTACAAATCTGAACCTTTACTTGGTGTATTTAAACTGATGACTTTGAGCTGAAATACTGTTTTATTAGCTGATAAGCTGAATGGTTTATGTTTAATTAGCTTCAGACAGCATTTACTACTTTTCAGAAATGCACAAAAGCTTGCATAACATTATTTGCATGTTTCATTTTTTACTATGCAATATGAATAGCAATAACTATGCACCAGCAGACTGATTTCCAACTAGGTGGTTTTGAAGAATTGTTCATTGTCCATTTCCTACACTAGGGGGCAGTGTTACCTTTACAGTCTGTCAGCAGTGGCTGGATCAGGATGGAATCTGTGTTTAATCCGAGCAGGGCAGTGTGCTGGTTGGAGGCATGTACCCTTAGGCACGAGGACAGAGGTCAGTCAAGCTACTCCCTAAACCAGAGCACATTTATTTAAACATCAAAGACGTATCTGAAAGGTAGATTGACAGTTCAGTGCCCTCAGCATTAACAGGGAGGCTGCCCTTGGGTCATATATCAGCAACTTACTTTAACCACTCATTCAGGCCTGCTCTGGAGAAATGATTCTGGATCAGTTCAGAGAGCTCTTCAACCAAGTTTATTAAGTCGTGTGGCAGTTAAAGGTGATCCAAGATCAAATGCTAAAGAGTCCTACTGCTAGGAGTGTGTGTAATAGCAGCCTGTCTCTGTAAAGTTACGTAAATTACGTTTTATTACAGTATACTGCACAGCTTCTGTGACAGTTCCACCAGTTTGACATACCTTGACATTTTTTTATATTTCACCTACCTAAATCACACTGGGCCTCATTCATCAATGATCTTTCCATTGTCTTGAGGAGTTGTATCAGAAAGTCAGATGTTTTTAAACTGCAGAATTATTCACAGCTCTTATAATAATGGATCCCATTGTTCCCCTAAAATGTCTAAATCTTTATGAAATCTGCAGAGGTGGGTAGTTGGTTTAAGACATTTCTTTTTAAGAACTGGTAAATCAGGCCAAATAATAGAGAAAGTATAAAGTGCTACGTAGACTTATATTCAGCACCAATAATGTGAGAGAAGTAACAATGTCAATAAACAAGGATCAGGAAGAACTGTAGATCTCATCCAGTACAAATCTGGTTATTCAGGTATGATCCAGTACCTAGTTTGGTTAATCGGTCATCATCCAGTACCTGGTGGAACTTATCAGTCAAGTTAGGGTTACAGTTAGGGTTTGGTTAGGGTTTAGTTTGGGGTTAGGGTTTGCCCTAAATCTGGTGTGATTAGTCATCATCCAGTACCTGGTGAAATAAAAATGTACCAGCTGACAACGTAACATTTTTTAAAAACACAACATTGTTACTTTTGAACATGTCAGTGTTTGTTTAAATGTATTCTAATGTTAAACTGTGTTTTTACAGCATAAACACACTTGCTGCCCTGATCACTGGTGATAAACACTTTGCTTCAGAGCTCCAGAGATTTAATATATTATTATTGTTCTGTCTTTATAACAAATTATGACCATTAATACAAATCCCACTCTCTTCCACTTTCTCCTAAACAGCTGTAATGAGCACCGAGCAGGAGAACAGTGAAGAACAGGAGAGGAACACAACGTGTCTGAAACACATTTGGAAAGTTTATTGACACAATCATTTTATGACTCACACTAAACAATGCTTACAAACCAGTCACTGACTGCGAAACTAGCTTCAAAATAAACAACACGCTGGACATTTTCACGATGGAAAAAATGCATTTCCACACTGACCAAAACTGCTCTAATGGGGGAATCGCTGATGGATTGATTGATTCATTGAACTCTTGAGTCTCTGCACTTGGTTCAGTGGGGAATCATAGCCATGTGTTTGGTCCCATTGTCCACCAATGGGTAGTGAGTGAACAGAACACGGTTACATGGAGAAATGGAAGGACTAAAGCATTCAGTGTTTAAATGAACTGATGCAGTGGCTCCTATTTTTGTTTACTGGTACTGTATCTATAGAAGAGGCTTTTTAAACCTAGAATAAATAAGAAAAACTAATGCAACCACCGAAAGAAATCACCATATTGCTTTGCATTGGTGATAAAAATGTTGCTCTCTACAAAACTGAACTTTACAATCAAAAAGGTCCAATAAAAGGAACGCTAGACTGTGATTTGTACCATATATTCTAAAGGTCAACACACCATACACTACATAAATAAGGTACATTATAGGCTCCACAAAGCCAGCTGTAGTGTATTGGGACTGCATGCCCTTATGTAGGTCCTCAGTACAACTAAATAAAGCAAAGAACTCTTATTAAACCATTCCAATGTATTTACTGTATGTATGACAAACTAGACTATACAGGATACCTCTGCTTTGGACGAGTGTAAAATTCATTATTATACAGGACGAAGGGAACGAGCCTGAATGACAAAATAAATAGTCATTTTCTTCAACACTTGGTTCATTTCTTCTATCATAAAACTATTTCATTTTGGGACAGGATTATCACACTTCCTCCATCCTGGATCACTAATTTGGTCAGAACATCATCATAAGATGTCATATCTCTAATCCCTGGGATAAAGTGGGTTTAGAAATGTACAATCAAAGACTTTTTAAAGTGACATCAAAACACAAAGATGGCATACAGCGTGCAAGAGACTCTCAAACTAGAGGGGGAAAATACAAAACAGTTGGAGTTCCACTGAACGTTTTTAAAACTGAGCGACTGATTTTCAAGTTATACGTGACCTATTTGTTCCCTTCCAACCAAGCTGGCAAGCTGTTTTAGCCCAAAAATCCACCAGCGATACAAGACAGAACTCGACTGTTACTAGTAAAAGCTCAAATTCAAGGTCTCTGTAGTGCAATGTTTCATAGAAGAAACTCAAATTTCCAAATCAGCTCTCAATTATTAGAACAAGTAGAGTACAACTGCAGTACTATGATCTCCATATTGACTTGTGTTTAGTAATGTCTAAGCTTAGAGGTATCTTAGATTTTTTAGTCTATTCAACCTAGCTGAGGTTATTCTTGAGTAAATAGTGAAGCACTTTTGTAAGTCGCTCTGGATAAGAGCATCTGCTAAATGCCCTAAATGTAAATGTAATTATTAAAGTTTTACTAGTAATAATATCAGATCTACAGATCAAAAGACATCCTGACTAGTCATGTTAGCAGGACGACATACCCGAAATGTAACTAGTCATGTGTTACTATTGATTTACATATAATTTCACTCTCTTATCTATTGTAGTTTTCAAAATCTCGAATGCATCGTACAACTTGTCAAAACTACATTGCAGCTACACTATATGTCCAAATGTTTGTGGACACCCCTTCTAATGATTGCATTCAGCTACTGTAAGTTGCACTGTAAGTTGATATCTTTAATTAAAAGTGTAATTCTAGATGAGAGAATTAGATTCAGTGTAAATCATGGCAACATATGACTAGTCAAAATGACATTAAGGATGTGTCATCCTGACAACATGACTAGTCAGAACATTTTTATTCTGTAGATCTGTTATTATTACTATTGAAAAATATATGTTTTTTAAACTAGCATGTCTAGTAATAAAGAACTGGATTCGTCTTTTTACTAGTAAACACTGAGTCACGACTTCGCTGGTGAAAAAGCGGCCACACCTCCAATTCCACACTCTTTCAAGATCACATCTATTGCTTTAAGCATTATGCTTTTAGAAATGACTGCACTGTTGATACGTAAGCTAATCAGATCACAGAAAAAACATCACCTACAAGCTCTAGAAGGACTTTAAAAAACAGGGCAGGTTGGAACTTACAAAAGCAGCCTGAAAACTAAAGGGATTTGTACATTACCATAAGATTGTGCTTATCTTGTACCCGGAAGAAATGCGTTCGTGATTGTTTACTTTAAAGCCCCATTAGGATATACTGCACAGTATAGCCTCGCAGGTACAAGATAGCCATCATCCTCTTTTGTTTTCAAGAAATACATTGCAGTGTAACCCAGAGAGGAGCACGGAACAAATACAATCATGATTATCAACCAAACCGTAGCGAAGCGTTTAAGAGACACACCTTTGATACTGCTATTCTAGAAGTTCCGGTTATCACCAATTAACATAAATTAACATTCAAAAGTGAATAACCACTTCAAGCGACGGTGCACAGCTTAGAAATATAGTGTTGCTGTCATGAACACCACGTCTTTTTCAGCAGAGGAGAAGAAGAATGACTGGGCTTTCCACCGCCTCGACTTAATTATCACAAGACTGGGGGCTGAATTGTCACTGCCTAGAATACATAAGAAGGACATCCAGCTTCCAAAGTTATATACAAAAAACCTAAACTGCCCTAAACCTTTCTTATGACAGCAGCGATAAAGTGTACAAGAGTGGCAATGTACGACGCACGTCTTTTTTTTCAAGCATTGCCTATAAAAGAGCTGGCTAATGCTTTAGCAGCATAGATTTTAGCCCCAGTTGTCACAAACAATTTACACAAGCTAGCCACGGCCACTCACTGACAGTGTCCTTGCTATGCAGTTAAAGCACTGCAGTCTTTCATAGTTGAACAGGATAACTAGTGCTGGACTCATGATCTTAAACTAGGACACACAGTGTCACTGATGCGGAGCACCAAAATCTATTTAAGTACAAGTCAGGATCATGAGATGCTGTCATGGCATTTTCCAAATATATGATACCTAAATTGGTGTTCATAAAGTTAGTGGACCCTTGCTCTATGACTGTTGTCTTCTATTAAAATCAGAGCAAAGGGAACTCTACATAGTGCCAAATACGTAAGATTGAATGTTAGCACTGATATAATAAAGTCTATCAGTGATGATAGTTAATAGACCATGGGGGCTTGGAGGTCAGAGCGCTGGGTTATCGATCGCAAGGATGTGGGTTCAATACCCACATCCATTAAGCTGCCACTGTGGGGCTTTTCAGGAAATCCTTTAACACTCTCTTTTCCAGGAGTACTGTTGTATGCCTGATCCTGTGCTCTGATCTCAACTTTCCAAGCTGGGATATACAAAGAGAATGTGGGTGTACTGGAAAATTATAAAGACAATAAAGGTTTGTAATTCATAGAAAACTGTCCCAAAGCCTAGCACTGATTAGCTGCTGATTAACTTCAGTGGCAGATCAATGAGAATCAGTGTAAATGTAACTGCTTTAACATTGTAATGGGCTCCATACACTCTTTCAACAATGTTTAGATGAATGCTGAACGCACCCTTTTATTAAATATAAAACTACATTTACCCAGAAAGGCTGGCGACAGAGGCGGCATTATTGTGACATCTCCAGTCCATCCTGGACTGTTCAGTCTATGGCTAAAACCACTCTGATTCGGTCAATTTCCTTAAGGCAAACTGATTTTGCTGAAATCCTCCCCTTTGGCCTTTGGGGGGACTCATAGGTCAGCTCCTATTTAAAGAAGGGGCGAAAGTGAGTCAGTGTAATTAACCAATTCAATATTTTTTAAGCCTTCAATTTTTTCAAGATTAGCAGGAAAATAAGCCAGCATGTAATATCTTCCCATTTCCATTCCTCACAGCTGAAGCCAGATTTGCTCTGCTTTTTGATTCGGCACTGGCCTAGAGTAGCCGGAATCCAGCAAGACGCCACATTTTGGCCTTGAATAAGGAGGGTACCCAGTGAAATATGGATTAACTCGGCAAATCAAATAGCCTCTTGCAACAAATGATCCTTTCATTGTTTAAGGCCTCAAGGCTATGTTCTTTCGCCCGTGATTCCCGTCTCCATGGCGATTGCATGTGTGGAGCACTTCGGGAAGCTTGTTTTGAACACTCAGAAGGGCGAAACTGACAGAGTTTGTGGTGAATGCAGCTTTGATTACAGCAGCACGTCTTGGTCTAAAATCAGATTACATTTGAAAGATGTTTTTCTCTCAGTTGGAACGCGTGTTCCAGCGCCTGTTCCAGCTCCTTGCATATGAATCTGCTTAATTAAACCTGTAGTGTTTGAGTGACCAGTCAGCTGCTGGGTTTTTTGGACACTGTGTCAAATTCTGTGTTGCTTACCAGATTCTGTTGGACTTTATAGCACAGCATTATACATCCCCAGCAGCAGCAGCAGCAACAGCAGCAGCAGGAGCACAACGCTGACTCCACATGTGACAACTGAGGCTTTAGATTACATTGCTTAACACAACATCGCACTGTCATCAGTCCTTGAAGGTCTTTGCACCAGTTAAACTCAATAGGGCAATACTGACTTCAGAGCGTGGAGCAACAGCAAGCTCTCCAGAGAAGTAGCTTAAGCACTAGATCTAACACGAGGCTACCGCAAAGCCTGGACGTTCTCTACGTGTGTGTTTTATCCCCTCCTCAGGTCTCAGCTGTACACAGACAAAAATTGTGACCCTGAAACATCTGGCGTGATGGAAAGCGTCTTCGTTCTGAGAATGCCGGAGAAGATAAAATCGACTTCCCAACCTGTCATCTACGTTAATTACGGCTTCCAGCTAGAGGACTCTGCACCTACGCAAGTGGACGAGACTGGCAGAGTGTCGTATGGCTCAAAGAGAGGGGAAACGAAAACGGGAGACGTTCCGAGTGTGACGTCTCCTGAGCATTGTCTGCAGCTTCCTGAATTGTTTGAGGTTATTTACATGATTTCTCTTTCCTTTCCCTTGTGTGTGTGTGTGTGTGTGTGTGTGTATGTGTGTGGAAAGCTTTAGTCAGAATCTCAGCCTCCTGTCCTGAGTTGCGACACGACCAGTTGCCGTAGCAACAGGGGCTCGCGCATGAAACACTAGAGAACTTTTTGCGGATGGATGCCTGAGCCTTCGAGGTCCAAGGTTCAAAAGTCATCGCCATGGGAACAGAAAAGCCCATGAATTTATGACAAGGAAGTCCCTGAAGTGCGACGTCTCCTTCCCCAACGTACTAGGGTCTCTTTGTGTCATCCGTATGTGTTAGATAAGTGAGACATGCCTCCTATGTGCTCCTGTAGGTCTTTATAATGTCTTTAATAGCCCTCCTACAGATCGGACAGCAGGCGTTGGCCATCTTTTTGAGGCGCAGGCCGCAGGTGTAGCAGAGACACATGTGACCGCAGGCGTAGATGACCGTGTCCACGGTGTTCTCGTAGCAGATGGAGCACTCGTCTGGCCATGAGCTGGAGGAAGAGGGGAAGGTGGGGGATTTGGGGAGGTTGATGGGTGAACTCGGGTTTGTTCCTTGGAAGGGGGGAGGTGGAGGGAAGAGAACAAAAGGTAAAAAGGGCGGAGAAGAAAAAAATATTTTGTAAATATTTTTTAGTCAATATGGAAGAGAGAACAATACATAAAATACAACTCAAGCTCTAGAGAAAACCCCAGCCCTACTGCAGCAATAAAAAAGTTATACAGACCTGCCACTACCAATTATGCCACTGTTTTCTGTTCCGATACCAATGTTGCGTATCGGTCAATATCAAAACTACTACTACTGAAGCAGTTAAGATGTGCCCCTAAAAGTATGCTATCATGCTCACACTTCCTAAATTCTCTTCTACCCCACAGAACGAAACACCCAGGCAACATGTGGGATCACATTTGATCCAGCCTCTGATATCCACACCAATATATCAATATTAGTAATCAAGTTACCTACAGCTTATTTCGATGACAAATTAGCCAATCCGAACTTGAATAAAAAGGCCTAACTATAATATATATATATATATATATATATATATATATATATATATATATATATGTCTAAAAAGAAGCCATATTGTACAATAGCTAAGAATGTCAAAAGCCAGAACTTCTGCTTTTGAAATGGTTTAATAAAGGCCTTAAGCCTCTTATGTAATGCATCATACTGAGAGTATGTGGCAAAAAATGTTAAGGCACCAAAAAAGCCCCCCCCCAAAAAACAGTATACCTCAAAGAAAAAGAAAAAAAAAATCAACCGTCGATTTATTGATCAATAGGCCAAAAATCTAAAAAAGCCTCATGCTCACCTCCGACTGAGCTGCAGAAGGCTCCGGAGCAGCCTCCGTTCAGTGTGGGCTCCGAGCTGCCGCTACAAAGGCCTCCTCCAGGAGAGTGGGGTGAGGATGAGGGTGAGCCAGGGTTGGAGGGGCCACGAGGATCACCAAGGTGGGTGGAGCCTACAAAACAGAATACAGAAAAATAATGTTAATGAAGGAACTGTTGAACAGGAAAAGTGTGAAAAGAGTGGGAAGAGTTTTCCTCCCACAGCTCTGGCATTTTATTGACATGCCTGCCTGTTCAACCTAAAATAATACTAAACAGCTTCTGCGTGCAGCGCTGTGTATGTCTGAAAGAGGGCTGCAGCTAACTATAATCCTATTTAACTATAATCAGTCTAACTGTTATGCACTCTACAGTCCCACTCCCTTTGCTGACACCATCAAGTCTGCTCTTCCCTTATGGAGGAAACACAAGAGAAGTCATAAACTATAGTATTGCATGCAGACACTAGTGCATGTGGAGAAGTGCTGCCAACAGAATAGGATTCTCTGGAGGAGATAAACATGAACTTATGGGCACCATGCCTAATGCTAGGCGTGGGCTAGAGGGGTATAAAGCCCCCTAGCATTGAGCTGTGGAGCCGTGGAAGAACTGTGTTCTCTGGAATGATGGTTGATGCTTCATCCAATATTTTTGAGACAAGTTGGGACAGTAGAGACAGTAGAGACAGTTACTCCAACAAAAGCAGGATAAACTTATTTAATATCATTGATTTCAGAAGAAACAATGACAGAGCAGGTGTCCCAATACTGTTGTCCATATAGTGTATGTGTGGAAAAGACCACATGTAGTCAGTGGCACCTCAACTTTAAAAATCTGTGACATTGTTTTCATAATTGACATTAGGGATGCACTGATGTGGGAACTCTGCTGGTATCTGGAAATGTTCAAATCTGTGAAAAGGCTGATGCATAAATAAACTATTTAAAATGTCGAAATTAGGACTGAATCTGTCTGGATTATCAATACAGAGAAGCATAGCATTCATTTCTGTAGTTTTACAAATACAGGTATTTTGGTGCAATATCCCAGAATCACCTAAACCCAACCCCTGTAGTGGGGTCCATGAGCATCAGTTTCAGGAGAAAACGTCAATCATTTGTTTTCATAAGAAAAATGTTGTGTATTCTGGAGCACTGTGAGATGAAAATACAGAGGTAATTGCTCGGAAAGTTTTCTCAGCAGTTCAAAAACTATGCAAATTCAAGCCATGTCCAAAAATCTCATGTTGAGACCCATAACTATTATAAACAAAGCCAGGCTAAACATTGTCCATCATTTGTGCTCTTCTGGCTCCATAAAGGCGCACAGTGTTTGGGCCCTGATGATTGCCACTTGTGGTACAATTGGATGCTCAGCGTTCATAACAGTTATGACCATAAAACCAATGTGTTCTACACCATTTTCAGACCAGCTCCATACTGTTCTGGTTGCTTACAATGATCATTACACAAATGAACCTTTTTCCACCCACCGTTAGAAAGCTATTGAAAAAAAAAATGAAAATAAGAAAAAATGAAAATCAACTTCAACGCTCAAGTAATGGCTTTCTTTTTTCATTTCAGTGACATTATCTTAGTTTTGATTGGCCCATAAAAAATGATCTATTATATTACATATGTGGTTTCGGCTGATGACATGAGTTGCTGCTGAGGAGAGAGGAGGCCTCACCCGCTCACAAATCTACACTATTCACGTGAAGGGCACATTCATCACTCAAAACAGTGCATTTTGCATGTATGTTACTAAATTCTGCACTTTTGGAGAACATGTTATCAATGTTATTAAATGTCAGTTTGAAATATTGATCAAATCTAAGTATACAGTACCGTGCAAAGGTTTTAGACACCTGTGAAATCTTGAATGAAAAGCTCCTTATCTGGACTGTAAGTGTCTATTTGCTCCATAAAACACTAATATTATAATAAATACTAATAACATTCGTACAGAAAGCCGTGGTTTTACATCACTATGTTCATTAAAACATCTCCACAGCTCTCCTAAGAGTCTTATTAGTATTATTTATAGTGATCATCCAACACCTGGTTTGGTGATTCAACGCCTAATGATGTTAAATCAGGTGAGCTGCTGATGGAATTAAACACATCCACTGGTGGCTGGAGGTGTTTAGAAGAAACCTGGAACCAATCCTTGTTCTACAGACTAGCTCACCAGATCTTAATGAGAACATCTTGTTCCTTTTTACTGTATTTATGTTTGCTTGCATCTGTTTTAGTCTGGCCTGGAGTTTCCACAAGCAAAAACTCTCTTATTGCTTTGATTATGTATGGGAAGAAATCATCATTATCACTGTATCAGTGTAGATCCCTAATTGAGACAAATGACTTTCAGAACTGATCTTTTTAAGTAGAGACTGATCATTCCAACACAGATCTAGCCAGAAAGTTGAACATAATAATGAATGGATTTAGACTAATATGTATTTTAGAAATTTAATGAACAAGGTGATTATGTTCTCAGTACTGTAGTCTGATTCCACAGAATTCACACTAGCCATGTATTCACTGGAATCTGCTTTGCCAACAGAACTCCAAAGGTACTGTTATGCCAGGGTGGGGCCAGTGCAGTTCAATGTTTTCCTGGCTGTATGAAGTTGATGCTGGAATCTGAAAATGACACCTCTTCAGGGAGGAACAGCACCATTAACACTGCAGTCAGATGACCAAACAGGGCAGCCAACTCTTTCCGCTGTCTGGGCAACATTTTAACCAAGGTGACTGATCAGCACTTCTGCACAAAGGACTACAGATGAGGAGGAATCAGGACACACAATGTTGGATTATCAGTCATACTACTGGAAATAATTCATTCTAAAATGACTTAATATTGAAATTAGTACTACTGCTATTATTATTATTATTTTAAGATTCCTAGAAAAGAGGTTGGATTGAAATTATGTACATAAACAAGCAGAGCAATTAAGTATGTCCACAAGATCAGACACATGCACGAGAGTCACAGAAAGAGCCATTATCTTTAGCAGTAAGCACAACCTCTCAGGAGTTTGTGCTTACTGTAGCTTCATCCAGTATCAGATGCCAAGCAGTGTGAGGTTCCACAAGGATCTATATTAGGTCCAATAAAGGTGTGGCCCAAGTATGCATGTGTGTACTGCATGTGGACAGTCAGGCACATGTTTGCAAACCGCACGTCCTCCCACAGCCTGAGCCTTTGTTAAGCAGGAGAGCAAGCTGAGGGTTACGTGGCACAGAGAGTGTTCCCCTTCAAATTCTGGCATGCCATCGCACCGTTCGATCATTCCACATAGACAGGTTTAAATCCCCCTCTCAGAGTCAGCAGCAGCTGACCCTGGATTGCAGGGGCCTGGCCCTATCCACACCTTCTCTACCAGATTAACAACAGGGAGGAACAGAGATAGAGAGAGAGAGAATCAGAGATACGTGAAGAAAGCCCACCCATTCCACAGACCTTGGCTATGTGTGTAATGCAAAATATGTGTCACTATGGCTGCAGGCCTGAACTACATAAGCAGGATGCAGAGCACGACCTGTAAGCGACTGAACATGTTCAACAACTTAATGTATCTGTGCTTCCAGTGGTTTTCAATATCAATGCCACCCTGATTGACACTTACTGTATTTTATATCATTCCAATGTAATTATGTAATTAGATATGTAATTAAGTTTATAAGTTTATAAGTTTAAGGGCATTTTTACACCTATAGTTGGTTTGCTCTGGTCCGGATCTGGTCCACACAGGATAAAATTCAAGCACACGAAAATGTGACACAACAAACTACATGAGAACGTTCTCTCTGCTTATTGATCAGAGCAACGGCAGAGATGGCCTTTATTCATTGCTGTGGTAAATATTTGAGCAGTATACCAGGTTGACACATGGCTATGGGCACCAGCTAGCTCCAGCTTGCGGAGTACACCTCGATGTCAGGTCATGTTCTTACCACAAACGAACTGCTCCAGAGTTCATTTAGGACCTGGACCGAGACCACCTCTTGCCAGAGTGATTTTTGTATAACTTGTGTAGCTAACAGAGATTGCTGACAGAGATGTGCAAATGCACACACACATAGCTTGTCTAGTCCCTGTAGAGAAGTATGACCGATAGAGTAGGACTTTCTGGAGCAGATGTACATGATCATATTGGCACTATAGAGGGGTACAAATGCCCCCTCAATGCCCTCCCCCAGCATTGAGCTGTGGAACTGTGTGGAACGATGGTTCTCCATCTAAACTTTCTGAGTTGGGGAGTTTGGGATGAGTTGGGGTGGTGCTTATTCAACCTCCTGATCTTACTAACACTCAAATGCAATTAAATCCTCAGAGCAGAGCTCCAAAATCTAGTAGAAAGCCTTCCCTGGACAGTACAGGCTGTTCCTGCACAAAAGGCAGGATGAACACCTTACTAATACTCTTGATTTAGGAAGGAATAAAGAATGCGCAGGTATCCCAATTCCCAATTCAGTGATACTAATTTAAAAAGGGTGCTTCTGAAGAACAAGACCATTGTTCAGACTTTATCTTGATTATGAGGGGCTTTGTGGTACTTCCCATTTACTGTAAGGCATGGTAGAGTGCGCTGTGTGTAGCCTTGGCTAGCCAGAAGATGTAATCACCAGGTAAAGAATGTGTGCAGAGGAGGAATTTCATTTAATACCACTCAGACAGAGACATCCGTATTGCTACAGACATGCCTTCCCCTCGTGTTCTCTCTCTTTCTCTCTCTCTCTCTCTCTCTCTCTCCCCTGTACAGCAAGTAGTGTTAATATCAGGCTGAGATGCAGAAGGAGGTGGAAACTTGGCCCACAAGCCCGAATAGATGATGTGGTGTTTAGGAGCATCGGTAACTCATCGTATGCTGTCTTTTATAGTTCATTACTAAACCAATATGCTGTCTGATATGGGGACAGTCAGTGCATGTGCCATTTTTATGTACTGTGTCTGAGTGCTTGACAAAAAAAAAAAGAGAATTTGACATTTATAAAAAAACACATTCTACAAGCTTTGATATAACAGTTACAATATATAGTCTCTAACATTTTGGATACGCATCACCTCACGTTCTGACCGTATAAAAATAAGAGAGAGTGTGTGTGTCAGCACTGTGGGGGAAGTAATCAGGTGTCAGAACCCTCATCAGAAAGGACAGACATGAAGGGACCATGAGAAAGACCAAGAGGGAAGAGGAGACATGTTGGAGTCAGTGTGGGTGGTAGAAGTGTTGATTTGAGTGTGAAAGCTCTCTATGACAGGATGCATAATACATCGCCTCTGATTAGCCTGTCCTCTTCACCATCCCCGCGCCATCACTCCTGCTGTCAGCCTATCAGTACAAACATCAGCAGCATGGCTTGCCTACAGCCCCTCATTTATAATACAAGACTGTGTGGAAATTTTGGTCTAAATATTTAACTGCTTTTTGTTGAGATAATGAAAGCCAGGCCACACACATACACACACATATACACACACACACTGACACTCCAACATTACTGCCGTCCAGTGGAGAAAATCCACATGTTCCAAGTTTAACTCAAGATAAGAATCGGCAGTAATAAAGAGCGCTTGTTCACTGGTATAAATTAAGCACTTCCTTTCTAAGATTGCTGCAATGCTCAGGCATTACAGTAATAAAATGTTTATACAAATGTAGTTCACAGAACACCCATTAAAAATAACTGTCATGCTTTGAAGACTACTGAATCAATAGACGCCAAAGCAGACAGGGCCGAGGAAGAGGGAAATAAATGTTGTTTATGAAATATAAACAGTACATATACAATTCAGTATTTCTGGATGACGTCAGTAGAAGCCAATGGGAATGATTTTACATTTATATACTGACAACATGTTCAGTGTACATCAGTAGAACTTGTTAGATTTACACAGTAACAGAAATGCAGTAACATTATAAACTGATGTAGCCTTAGGAGTCTTGCCCAAGGACTCTTACTGCTATAGCATAGTGTGTCAAACCCTACTACTACATACTATGCTACACCAACAACTACATATTACTATAAATACCAATTACATTTCCAATTGAATATATATCAAGTTCCAAAAGAAATCAATAGAATGTATTAGCATATATAGAAACAATACTTCTGCTATAGAGCAACAGAATTTCTGTTTCTGTATTGTAAATTGTTATGTTAATATAATAAATAAAAAATATATTAGAAATCAATGGAAATTATTAGGTTAACATAATATATTTCTCATTAGAAATCAATGGAAATTATTAGGTTAACATAATAAAATATTTATTAGTAACCAATGGAAATGGTTAGATTACTATAATATATTTCTCATTAGAAATCAATGGAAATTATTAGGTTAACATAATAAAATATTTATTAGTAACCAATGGAAATGGTTAGATTACTATAATAAATTTCTCATTAGAAATCAATGGAAATTATTAGGTTAATACAATAAAATATTCTTTAGTAGTCAAAGGAAATTGTTAGATACTATTATACAATTCTCATTAGAAATCAATGGAAATTGCTTGGTTACTATAAAAAAATCCCATTAAAAAACAATGGAATTTGTTAGATTTATAGAAATGTAGTATTAATATAATAAATAGTCAATTTAAAAAAAATTATACCAATAACATGTCCATTAAAAATAAATTGGAATTGTTATTCTAATATAATAAAATGTGTTAATACATATTTTTTTTCATTAGAAATCAAAGATTTCAATGGAAATTAAGATTGATTTATTTAGTTTGATACAGTAATAGAACTGCCATTACAATGGAAATGACTACCAATAGAAACTGTTATTTAAGTTAACATCATCTTTAACATCTAAAGTTACAAGAACTACTGGCCGGTGACAAAACTGTGTCACCATCACCAACATTTCATGCTAGTGGCACCTTAGATGGGGTGCTACACTGACGGTCCCTTCATTAACATATTAAGCTCTGCTTTCACACTGCAGATTAGAGAGTTTTGCAGGTCAGGCTCAGGGCACTGAATACAGTAATAGGGAAACATCAATAGAGGCAGTTCAAAGTCGATCATTCAGCCCTTCAAACTAGCTGATTAAAACCAGTTGAAAGCCATAACAGCATAGCCTGAAGCAGCTCTTGCTCAGTGTCCTCTCCTGCATCTCTTTCCACCGGGATAGCTAATATTTTTAGATGCTATTGTCTTTGGCAGGAAAGCAGAGATGACACGTCAGGGCTGGCTGACGTCCCTCAGTAGCCGCTTCCTAATTGCAGGCTGGCATAATAAGACAAGCGAGACCGCCCATGTCTCAAGCTATTACAGCTCTGATAAAGACGCTCACATCCCACCAATAAAAGCCTAGCCTCTGGAACTGCTGCTGCTGTGAGGCATTCTGGGTTGGCTGCTGTAATGATGTAATTGAAAAGCATGGGCTAATTGATCAGTCGGGGGTCCTGACGAGCGGGGTAATGGCTAGCCTACGCACACCTGGATGGAGAGATGGACAGGGGCGGAGGAGGTATGTGAGGGGTTAGTCTATAGTCAAGTTGCCCAGCAATAAGCAATAATGCAATAAGTTTCCTAGAATGATGTCATTTGTGGGTACTAGGGGCAACATGGATACTAATATTGCACAAAGATATATACATTTCCCATTCACTGAGATGAGAACAGGTGGTCCCCTGTCTTCTACCACCCCCTTTCCCTCTTTATAGGACCCTAGTGAGATGAATGGGGTTGGCATGACAATTGGGGGTGTGTTAAAAGATTAATGCGCTCCAAGAAACCCAGACAGGTCACAGAACGCCCACAAACCCTCCTGTCACACTTCCTGTTATTAGCCCAGTCTCTCTCTCACTCTGTGTTTCGCCCTCCGTCTCTCTATCTGCAATACCTGCTTCATTTACTTTGACTATATATATATATCTCGTTTCTGTGAGTGAAGCAAGGTGTGTGGGTGGCAATCATGATAGATTCAAGTGCATTCGCGGCCTTAAAAGTGAGTAATGAATACCCAGACTGCAGAACAGGGCACTCCGAAGTGATTGCAGCTGGTGGCGATGACTTTATGAACCTGAAGGTAATGTAGGAATATTGACAAGCGTTTTGACATCTGAGTCTACCAACAGAAGCCATTAACCTAAAAACGTTTGATTGTATTATGTCTAATGTCACACAGGCAATTCAAGACTTGGCTCCTTTCACACATGCATTTTTACCTAGGAATGTGATGATAATTAAATGGGAAGTGTGAATGCAAGCCAGACATCTAGGTAGATCCACGCAGCAATTTACCCTGTGCTAATTTAAACCCAGTGCAGTAGCTGGGAGATCAGCCGGAGAGCTCACGCATGAAAAGAAGCTGTTTGCTGTTCAAGTGTAATTAGTACATGATTCAGAAATGAAGGAGCTGTTGGCTGGTCATGCTGAGGACGCAACGTCCTCTTTACTGGGACTGGGGCAAGTTTGAACAGTAAAATACTGTTTGAGAGATGCAGGTGTAAATGACGCAAAGCTCAAGTATTGCCAGTAAAAAGCACCCTGGTACTGTTCCAGAGTTTAAGTGTGAAAGAGACCCTGTAGTTCCCATAAACTCAATAATATCTGATGTTAACATTGTCCATGGTGAAATGGATCAGCATGTGTTTTTTATGACTATATAAAAGAAGCATAGTGTTTCCCTTATTGTTGGATGCACCGGGATTTGTGTAAGATTATGCACCAATACTAAATGGTATTAGCATTGCTATGAGCTTTGTATTGAATGCTTAATCACCGTAACAACAAAAGGCGACTCAAATGTGAGAAGATGGCATGAAAAACTTTTTTTTAAATCAAGATTTGTTTTGTACAATTTCAGAGTAGGGAAAAAATAAAGGGAGTGCCTCAAGATATTTGAGCTCTTAGATAACTTGTTAGGGCTATGGCTTGTTCACAATCATTGTTTGGAAAGGTCAGGTGATGGAAAAGCTGGTGAAGGCCAGGTGATGCTTTATAAATACTGACTTAACAAACCTTACCCCAACAATCAGCAGCCATGGGCTCCTCTAAGCAGCTGCTTAACACTCTGAAAATTAAAATAACCAATGCAGATCCACAAAGCAGGAGAAGGCTATAAGCAGACAGCAACGCAGGCAGCTGTTTACTCAGTTTGTAGTGTAGGGTAATTAAAAAGGAATGATGGCCGTCAAGCTGAAGTCTGGAAGACCAAGAAAAACAAACTGACTAAAATGGGCTTGGAATTCCAAGAGGCATAACAAAACCAACATGATCTACTGATGATAATTAAAGAATATCTGGTTGATCTGATTAATGCAAATTTTATTTGATTACATCTGTAGTGGACAAGTGTAGAAATACTTGAGTTATATTAGATATAGATACTAGATATTATAGAACACATGAGCTCAGTATTGACTTCATAGGGCAGAATGACTGCAGACTTGTAAAGTCCATGATGCCAATTTGAGTGAGGGATTCGGCGATGTTTGCTTATGTTCTTGCCAGTGCTGTGTGTCAGAGCTAATCTGTTTCTGTACAGTATGCTTGGCAGCATAAGGGAGGAGATTGTATTAGACTAGGCTGAGATAATCTTATAAGAGTTTTAACACAGATACATAACAGAAATGCAGACAACAACAGTGTCACCTACATCCTTGTGTAAAACCTAGTGCCGATCATATTCCACCATAAACATTATTAGCACTGATGTAGCTAAACCAAAAACAAGGAAACAATGCATAATTAAGGTATTAGTCTCACTTTCTTTTCTAACACATTTTTCATCAAAAGCCTCTTAACGTTTACTAGTTTAAAAAATATCACACTGTTGATTTTTTTCCAATAGGATTTTCTAAATGGGAAATGTCCCCAAAATAAATGCTGAAGCTGAAACCAATGACTTTTCCTTTAACCAATTATCAATACAACTCGTATCAAAACACCACCTTCTAACATAGGTGAAGAATATGTATTGCAGATATGTAAAGATACATATAAATATATATTATAAAACATGTATTATATATTTTATTATTATTTATTACATAAATATAGACCCTAAATTCCATGTATTTAAACAAATTATCTTATCTTGTCTTATCTTCTTATCTTCTCTTATCTTATCTTAATGCTAAATATATAACATCTAATATCTAACATAAAGCTACATATATAAAATCTACTACATAAAAAAGCTAAAAATATTACATCTATTATATAAAATAATGCTAAATATATAACATCTAATATATAAAATAATGCTAAATATATAACATCTAATATATGATAAATATAAAACATTTAAAAATAACAGTTTGTTAATACAGTATTACGTTTTATTATTATTCATAAAATACTGTTAATATAAGTGATTTCAAAGCTCTGAATGGTAAATGTAGCTTAACCACCTACCCAGAATTCTCAGTTGCGTGACAGCACCGTGCAGTCCGAAGAACATCCAGAGTGGCCGTGAGTTGTCAACACACACCTGCATCCCTGCGCTGGTTCCATTATGGCTCAGGGTCACCTCTCCATCCTGTGTGACCAGAAAGCCCAGTATATCTCCACTCTGCAGCACAGCAGGCACTCTGCAGACCGCCCAGAACTCTTTGCGGTCCACCAGGGCCTCCGGGTTATAAGGTAGGTCACTAGGGCGCAGCGCTGAGGGGTCGCAGGATGTGACGCCATAGGAGAGGGAACCAGAGCGGGCCGGGCTGGACTTGGTCACTTTGATGAAGATGGTTTCTCCGGACCGCAGCGGGCGCTCGGTGAACACCAGAGTGCGCTCTTCGCGCAGGCCGGCGTGTTCGGACCGGGCCACTGTCTGCTCATCCAGTGTCTTGATGTGGGTGCCACGGAGCTGGTGGAAACGCAGGTCACTCTCCAGAGTCGGGGGGAGGAAGGAGGACTGCTGTGAGTTGAGAGAATTCTGGGGAATGGGGCAGGCGGCCGGGGCCGGGGGGAGGCGGAGCCTCGCCTCGTCCTGCTGCAGGTTCAGGTCGCAAAGGCTGACAGAGAGGCGGGACGCGTCTGCCTCGCGGCGCAGAGAAGAGCCGCCTCTGACCGTGGTGAAGGATCGGGGGCGGAGACAGTCTGGAGGGACGATTTCACTGTCTGAGAAGAGAAACAGGACGAGAAGGGTTAAAGTGGGAGGACAACTGTGTTATGTGCAGTTCCTTTTAAAATCAAGAGCATTAACAAGGAGTTTATCTTGCTTTTGCTGGAGTAACTGTCTCTACTGTACTGACTTTATACTAGTTTTTGGACAATTGCTCTATTCCAACTCCCCATCTTATCCCAGAAGTATTGGATGGAGCACCAACCATCATTCCAAAGAACACAGTTCCACTGCTCAACAGCTCAATGCTGGGGGGCTTTATACCCCTCTAGTCCACGCCTGGCATTAGACATGGTGCCCATAGGTTCATGTTTATCTGCTCCAGAGAGTCCTTTTCTGTTGCCAATACTTCTCTACAGGGACTAGACAAGCTGTGTGTGTGCATTTGCACATCTTAAAGTAGCTGAATGCATAAATTAGAAGGGGTGTCCACAGACATTTGGACATATAGTATATTTAACAGCATCATCATAAATATGAGCTATGAAGCTAAATCAGTTGCTACAATCTCTTAACGGTTGTTTTTATGACATTTATTAACCTTAATTGGGTTCAACTTAACGACTAGTCTCCGGTCACAGACAGTCTGTGTGAATGTGCTAATGCTGATGCTGTCCGCTGTCCTAAATATAAAACACCCTTCTATTTTAAAGCGTTTGTGTAAGTGATCCAATGAATAGATGTTTTTATTTTTTTCCAAAATTGCTGCCAGAGCCTATCGCTTTACATTAGCTTCTTTTTATATCAGCTGCTGCTCAGAATAGCGTACTACTGTATGCTTGTAATGATGGCTGGCGTAGCGCTGCACCAAACATAACACTCTTTCCTATGCTCCTGAAGTGCTAGCGTATCATGTAGTAGCGTAGTTATCCAACATATGCACTCTCGCAGACCTCCGGATCTAGTATCTGATAGCCTGACCGGAGAGCGTATTCTGTATTTAGCCTTCATCTGCGCATTCAAAGACTTTCAGACACCGGCCGAAAATAACAGCGCTAAATGTGGCTCGCTGTTGTTCATCGGCTAGCCTAGGAGAAAGGAAGAAGAAAGGAAGATGTGAATAAGGACAGGGAGATACCTGGGTAAAGAAGGAGAGAGAAAGAATGAAGGGAAGACAGATGTACCTAGCAGAGGACGACAGAAAACGAGTGGTAAGGGAATATATGACAGAAGGAGCCAGAAAAGAGACATGCTTGGGGCCTTCCTTCAAGGAGAGTGGCTCTGCCTTCTTACTCTTTCTCTCCTTCACTTACTCTCTCTCTCTCTATCAGCAGTGGCCCAGAAAAGCAATTGGTTTAGCTCTGACCACAGATAAACTCTCTTAGCCTCAATTACTCCTTGAGAGTCAGAGAGGCAGTGTTGTAGGGAGGCAGTGGTGAAGAGAGCGAGAGTGAAAGCATACTTCCTATAAGGTTATAAGATAATAGTCAGCATGGCATATGTCAACAATGTCCACGACCATACAGAACACTCAATGTACGATCCCATTCAATTTGGGTAAATATGTAGTAATTACGAGTTTTCTGGTGCATACACACGTGTCCGAATGTTTGTGGACACCCCTTCTAATGAATGTATTCAGCTACTTTAAGTTGCACCCATTGCTGATACAGATATACCCACATATAGCTTGTGTAGTGCCTGTAGAGAAGTACTGCCAATAGAACAGGACTCTCTGGAGCAGATAAACATCAACCTACTGGAACCACACCTAATGCCAGACGAGGACCAGAGAGGGTTATAGAGAGGGTTATATTATAAGGTGCCCAGCATTGAGCTGTGGAGCAGTGGAGCTGTGTTCTCTGGAATGATAGTTTCGGGATGGGTTGAGGAGTTGGGGAGGAGGTGGGATGGTGATCATCTAACATCCTGACCTCGCTAACGCTCTAGTTTTTCGACTTTTAAAAGGTTCTCCACTCACATTCACATCTCAATTACAAACAAGGTTCTTTGAGGAACCAAAACTGGTTCTTCCAAGGCATCGTTCCATTGAAGCACCTTTTTAATGTTAAGAGTGTTGCATCTTTACTCAACACAAACACACACCACACTCCCTCACTCTCTCTGATTTCTCTCTGGAAGGAACCTGGCTTATGCCTGCCAGGATGGACAGTCTGTTTAGATAATCACAGCATCTACACGTTGCTTGTTAAGGAGATTATCTGGGCACAGACACAGACGATATGCCCGCTGTGCGTCGTCCTTCCTGTCATTTCGGGTCACTCTGCTTCTTTAACCCAAACCGATCTGTCTCGCTCTGTTCCAGAGAGACGGCTTTGAAATTCAATACTCTAAAAACTGTCCAGGCAGACGGCCTATCCTTACGATCTGCTGCCAAATGACTCTCTGCGCACATCTTCACCACGCGAGTGAATCTAAGGACATATCACACGCTCGCCCACACACACACACAAACAGAGATATCCGTCCTAGTCCGCTCTCATGCAGACGAACCAGCACAAACTCTTCCTACAAGTCAAGTGGTGTTTAGCGCTAGCTGCTAGCGCCACAAACAGAGATCGCTGTGCTAACGGCTGGGCGGACAGAACGGACCGCATTGCCCTAAGTGATCTTTAAAAGAAGGAAAAATGACTGCGAGGTTGTTAGTGTATTGGAAGGGGACAAGTGTGGTAGATTGTGCTAATTAACCAAGCGTTAAGCGCTCCTAAAAAGAGCATGGGGATAGCCCTCGAGCGCAAAGCACTAGCATGACTAGCACTGCAGCTTATTAAAGCTGAGTCTTTCAGCTTCAAACAGAAATGGAGAGAGAATGAGGCAGATAGTCCCCTGATGTGTGTGTGTGTGTGTGTGTGCTGTAGTCATTTTCCTGGCAAGAGTGCAGACAGAAAGGCTTTTTTAGATTAAAGAAATTAGAAAGAGGCCTTATCAAAAATGAATATCTCTGAAGACACAGCCCACACACACGGTCCCCTTTCACATCACATTCTCGAGCGTGCAAGTTCCCCACACATGGGTTCACCGCACACTCAATTAGGACATTTCTATACAACGTTTCTCAGTACTGGTGAAGCCGTTTGTCATGCTAGTTTACTAGTTCATGTCCAAATGTTTCTAATGAATGCATTCAGCTACTTTAAGTTGCACTCATTGCTGACACCGATGAGCAAATGCACACACCCAGCTTGTCTAGTCCCCTTAAAAGAAGTATTAGCAACTAAATGGGACATACATATGCATAATACATATATACATAAACCTACTGGCACCATAGGTGCCTAATGTCAGGTGTGAGGGGTATAACGCCACCCAGCACTGAGCTGTGGAGTAGTGGAACTGTGTACTCTGGAATGATAGAGCTCCATCCAATACTTTTGGGATGAGTTGGGGAGTTAGGGATGAGGCTCTTGTCCCTGAATGCAATCACATCATCACAGCAATGCTCCGAGATCTAGCAGAAAGCCTCCCCTGGACAGTAGAGACAGATAGACTTATTTTTATTACTCTTGAATTCAAAAGAAACAATGAATGAGCAGGTGTCCCAATACTTCTGTCCATATAGTGTAAATAATGCAGCATTGGTGCAGTTTGTTATGCTAGTTATTCTAGCATTATTCTATGCTATTCTAGCAGTTGTCATCTTTGTCTTCAGACCACCATCGCTTTTTCAGTCTCTCCCACATTCTGTGTGATTGAGGGAACCCAGAAATGACATCAGCAGAACAGGACGCTAGAGTGTGCATGCTAGGTTAGGGCTATTACAGCAAAGCTGGGCTTTAAATTGGATTAGGCCAAGCCCCGGGGCTCCGCGCTGCCTTATCCTGCTGCGGACAACCACAGAGAAGGAGAATCCAGTTTGGACAGAAATGACATGCGGAGAGGGGATTCGGATAGAGAAAGGGGGATGGATGGATGCATGGTAGGGAAAGAGTGAAAGAGGCAGGGGGATTAGAAAGATGGCATGACAAGGCTGATAAATAAAGATCAGGGGTGCTAGGACCAGGGGTGTTGACCCATTTAATATTAGTGGACGCTGAACACACACACTGCTGCATGATTGAATTATCGTTATGTGGGTCGAGATGTAAACAACACTGATTTCATTGCTAGTCTTCTTCCCTTTGTCGCTCTCTGCCTCTAGTTCTCTCTCGCTCTTCCTGGAGTCAATATCGTTCTGTCTCCTCTGATAGATGCACTGAGCTTGAAGCACACACACACCCACACACACGTGCACACATATTTTACAGTCTGTTGCTTCACCATGACCCTAAGATTGGTTCCAACCAACACAGGCGTGCATAAACACACAGTAATTTAAACAGTTTACAGCTGGAGGCCACTGGCCATAAGCTACGTATACTGTATCAATACAGGATGGCCCATGATACTGAACAAAAGGTGTGGTTTTACTGCTATTGGGACATTCTCTGTCTTAGTCATTCTCTAGGCTATGGGTCGACAGCACACAGCTATTTCTCTTCTCCCTTACGGCTTCACGGCACAATTTGCAAATATATCAATCATCCATAATAATAACACTAATAGCAAGTTCTGTCTGTCCTCCTTGCGCCACAAAACAACATCCACAACATCTCTGAAGGTGGCCTGCGGTCTCTGGCACGGTAGCATGGTAGCAGCAGATCCTTTAACCTCGTGAACCCTAGGTTTATATTATTATTTTTATGAATTAGCATATCTTAAGTCCCACAGGGTTCTATTTTAGGGCCTATTAAATTGATGTTACATATGACAGAAATGTAGTTATGCAAGTGTGGGCTGAAAACAGGGTCTAAGAGGTTAGGTCCTGTAAGTTGCAAGATGAGGCCTCCAAGTTATAAGAATAAGCCTTGGGCGCCCATGACCCTGTGTCGCTGGTACACCAGTTCTTCATCCTTGGACCACTTTTAGTAGGTACTGACCACTGCATACCGGCAACCCCCTGCAAGACCTGTCTGTTTTGGAGATTTTCTGAACCAGTTGTCTAGCCATCACAATTTGGTTCAAGTCGCTCACATTCTTACGCTTGAACAACTTCAAGGACTGACTGTTCTCTTGCTGAATATTATATATATATATATATATATATATATATATATATATATATATAT
This sequence comes from Salminus brasiliensis, assembly GCF_030463535.1. NCBI lineage: Eukaryota > Metazoa > Chordata > Actinopteri > Characiformes > Bryconidae > Salminus > Salminus brasiliensis. Next base: position 22,990,818 of record NC_132892.1, on the reverse strand, counting down.
ATATATATATATATATATATATATATCTTATCCTTTGAGAGGTGACAGGTGACACTGTAACCACATACATCAATGTTATTCACTGCACTAGGGATGGGTGGATCAATACTGGAGAATCAGGACTTCCAGTGCTGATGGGTCATGAAATCCTCACATAACATAACATTGATGTTATTTATTAATTAATTAATTTATTGATGTATTCCTATCTTATCCAGGCAATAAGCAGATCTTGACTTGACATTAGCTTGGGGCTCGGTTAGGGCTCGGTTTTAAAAAAATAAATGGCACATTTCTACAATTCCCATCACAGTTGTGAGTTATGAGGAGTGTTTCAGTATGGGCCGCTTTCTAAAGTACAGGGGCAGCCAATCAGGGAGGGCAGCCAATCAGCACTGTACCGAGTTTACTGGATTGAAGAGTAGCCTATATCCACCCACAAAATCAGCGAAATTGAGGAGTGAAAAGAAGAGAATGATGCCAATCAGATCATCGCTGCGGCGGAAAGCAGAAGCGTCAACATTCAGAAAGTCGTATGCCCACTGTACTTTTCATCATCGATTGAGGCAGCATTACAGACGTAGCAGCACTGACTTCTTTAACCTTTAGGGGGCGCACTAGGCAGGTAAGGCAGGTATTTTTCTTGGATAAATCCTTTGTTTGAACAAAATGATTACATATGAGAAAATGTCTGTGACAAAAGTTTTAGAGTTTACTCAGAATGTAAAACCGAACTGTGACTGTTTTTCCTGCACAAACCCGACAAGCACTGGAAACAATACACTACAAAAAACTAAGGGCTATGGCTCCAGTACCTACTGTGAAACTAATATGCAAGCCATATAGCTCTGAGAGTGTGGAGTTGGGTTAATAAATCTGCCTTTACTGTGGAGTCAACGAGAATCACTTCTTTGTTCTGGACTGAACCGGCTTTGTGTGATTCCGGAGTGGGAGAGCCAGAATGGAGGGATGAAGGAGAAGGAGGAAGAGAGAGAGGGATGAGGGAAAAGGAGGGTGCCTATATCAAGACGAGTGAAACCGACGCCAGCTGCTGCCCCTCTAATTATCCCGCACCTGCTCGTTCGCCAATCGCCCCCTTCCCTTTGTCCCATTGGCCCCTTTTAAGCAGGGCCCGGAGTATCTGCGAGCCGATTGGCCGAGTCCAGATTGCAATCTTGCTGAAAAAAGGTCTGACTTCAAAAAGCCTGAGTGTTTTGCTGTTTTCTGAGGCGATATGAATCCAGCCTTGCTGGATTTGTTCAAATGACCGAAAAGCTGCAACTGATGGGTAGCAGCTGCGCACATAGAGAGCAGCCACCTATTTTAACGCTTTCTTTTAAAGGAAAACTAAACCAAACGAAAACCACGTTTCGGGATTTTTTTTTTTTTCAGAACCAGGCCCCAGCACCTGTTGGGTTACACACAAAAGCAGGGGGAAAAGAAGCAGATGTGGGGGTTTGATAAACAAAAGAAGCACTCGCTTAAATCACACTCTGCTTTGGCCGCCACTGAGAAAAATAGCCAAATATGGCAGTGCCGTGATGGAGTGGCTTCACTTTGCTTGGGTTTTCCAGTTTAAGACCAAAAGCTCTCCAGTGTTGTGCTGTTCTCCCTTGTTATTGGTATTCTGCTTTCAAAGGTGGGGGGAAAAGCAGTGATGGCTAATGACTGGAAACACTGGGCTAAACGTATTCAGTAATGTATTCCTTTTAATTACTATATATATATAATTTTTCATTTTTATTCATTTTACATCCTAATAAGAGACACACAGGTTCTCTACATTTCTCATTATCTCCTGTTTCAGTCCACTGCTGCTTTCACAATGCCTCATGCAGGACTGCTGCCTGTCTCATCCACTAAGGAAAAGTGGATGCTTTTGGTAGCCATTCAATCTGAGTACTCCTCTTAGTTCTGAACATGCTGTTCAGTTCTGGTTTAAAACCAAAGCAAGGTATGTGGTCCTCCCGCCAGTAGAACGCGGTGTTTCTGTGATAGTTCTGTTTCGAACCAGCTGTAACTCAAGAGTAAAGACAGGGTAACAGTGTATGTCCACACATGGACAAAAAAAAAAACAGGAGGAGGAAATGTGGCTCAAACGCAGTCAAAGCACCAGAACCACAGATATTGCGTCAGGTTTTCATGTTCCACTGTAGAATAATTTTACACTACAGTCTCTAAACTGCTCTGTTGTCTTCTGAGAATGCTCCTCACTGCTATTCCAGAGGGTGCTCTGCCAGAACACTGTGGAAAAAAACTAAGGATCAGAACTGGATCAAGCCTAAAACAGTCGATACCTGATCCATAAAATTTGCCTGGATCAGCCACAAGCCTTCTGAACATAAAAACCAGAAAGTTCTGTCCTAGTCTCCCACATATGTATGGTCACCAGGGTCAGTAATGGGATCAGGGGTGGTTAAACATGGATCCCATCAGTGCTGTACACAGCACATAGGACCTAGATGCAACACATATGAGATTAGGGTGGGCAGTAACGATGGGGCCTATTTGGGAAGCCCAACTGGGTCTCAGTAAAAACATATGTACAAACGCACTAGAGGCCATGCCCACCCGGGAACCCACCTAACCCATGTTCCACCCATGTGAGCCCCACAGGAGCAGGTTGGCAGGGTTATCACTGGTAAACATGTCTTTTTCTTCCTAGTGGGTGAGTATTCTAAAGGCTAACTTATGATCAACGTTACATAAGAAACAGGATAGACAGAGCCATCCAGCCTCCATCCATACTCTTGTATTCATTATATTCATATAATCACATTCAAATTCATTTTTTTAATGGAATTCAGATTAAAATGTTTACTGGACATCTTTCTTGGTAAGAGCTGAAACAAGACAGCATTTTGTCTCTTTCTCAGTCTAGCTACACCTCTACGCCACACTGTTTGTGCTGGATTTCCAAGATATGTGACTGAAATCTGTCACATGACCATTAGCTGTGTCCCAATTCAGGGGTTGCATCCTTCAGTGGCTGGGGTGGCAAGTGACTAGGCTGACAAGTTACTTCTTTTTTTTTTATGGCAGCGGGTGGAGCCTTCGCCAGCCAACATATCCCATGAGTCATAGCGTGCCAGCTGCAGCCGTTAAGGTTGCCTGGAGTGGCAGGAGTGATGTTTTGTGATGCGGCGGTAAGGGCAGGAACAGCGGTGCAATGACACGAAACTAGAAATCTGGAATTTCAGTTCGGCCTTCGAAGACTAGACTTTTGTATACCTCTTCCTTCAAGGGTGCAGCCCCTGAATTGGGACCCAGCCTAAATGTACGTGTAACTGTACTATTTATCCTGGGAAGGTTCCAAAAAAGGTTCCAGTGCAGGTTTCCACAACATGTATCAACAAACAACTTACTAGTAATGTTGAACGGTGAGGTCATCTTCAAATATTCAAATATTACAGACAATATTTTCCTGTTGCCTAAAGCATACTTTAAAAGCATTAAACCATTTTTATTCTTTCATCTTTATTGTTGTTGTTGCTACTGCTGTTACAAAGCTTTGGCAAAACTGTGTTCATTACACTCATGCCAATAAAGCTAAGCTTGAACTGAAAGAGAGTGAAAGAGAGAGAAAGAAAGACACGGACAAACAAAGACAGAGAAGGCTAGCATCTGCTCCCTCTTTCTAAGGCCCTGCCCAGGAGGAGAAGCGGAAAAGTCCAATGGCTGCATGATGCATGCATGCACGGGGCGTGCATGGAGAAAAGAGAAAGAGAGAACAGACAAAGGTTACAGGAGGTTTAATGTGGAGCGTGTTGGCCGCCTGCCACCGCATCGCTTTTGAAATCTCCCTGGAAAGAGCAGCAGCCTCTCAGGCGACACATGGCCACAGCAATAAGACCCCAACAAATACTCAGTAAGGCACAAAAGCCCCCTTTCCCCTAGGACATTCTACCCACCAAACTACCCCCCCCTACTCTCCCACTCTCTCTTATCCACCCCCCGCCTTAGGTCATCCCCAAATTCCGGCCCAGCCAGAAGAGCATGCAGCATTAAGTCGCAAATCATACTTCTGCAGCCTCGGAATAACAATCTCATCATCGAAGGCCTTCAACTAAAGCCTCTGCATACCTAGTCCACACATCGCCCATTCCTGACCCAAGCTTGCTCACTGCGCTAATCATTTATCAAGCCGGGGCAAGAATTCAATCTTGGCCTATTACGAGTCGGATGGAATGTTCAATCACTCGAGGAACCGTAAAGCAAGTCTCTCTAAGCCTTTCGGCATTAGACGAGGCCCATGATCTTTAATTCTTCATCCACGTGTCCACACGGAGACGATGAAATCCTGAAACGGGCCTCAAGCCTCGGCCAGCGAGAGAGAACGTCTTTGCCATGCGTCTTCACATCCCCAAACATGTGGATGTTTATCTAGAGTTCTATAAACTGCTGTTTGCCTTGGCTGCTCGAAAGAGGCTCTGAAGTGCCTTTGCCTATATATACGAAAGAAGCCGCACCTTTTTCTTAGCCGTAGAGTCCATGTTTGGCCATCCTGGAACCCTTGGCGTCAGGGGAAAAGGGAGGAAAAGAGGAGATCTAAGTTTGGGAGAAGGGACTGGAAGGACACTTAAAGGCAGGAAAAGGACCGTGTGCTGTTTTGGAACAGGTCAACGCAGCTTCTTCCCGTCACCTTGAGAGCGCTTCCTAGAACTTCCTGTGAAGACGTAGCTGTTAGGGAAAAGACAACAACCTTGCTGACACCTCTTTCCATCATGTTTTCGCTGAACCTCATTCGCTCGCTTCGAAACCCAGCACGGAAGGATCAGTCAAAGCAGTCTGTTCGGCCGAGTTAGCGACTCGAACGGCATCTGCTGTTCTAATTTCCCAATTCATTCAGCCCTGGAGCGGCTGGTCTTCCAAACAAATACAATTAGCAATGTTTATGCTCGAGATGGTAGTGCAGAGACAGTTGCGAGTCCAGGGTACCTCGCTCTGATGCTAATTCTGTTTGGTCGGCAAGCGAAAAACAGCCCGCATTTAATGTATTATTTTTGGAAGTTTCCGCTTCCAGCGAGGGACTTTCAATTAAGCTTATTAGGCTGGAATGGTCCTCTTCGGCCAAGCCAAACTTCTGTGTTGATCGAATTCTTAAACGAATCATGAAATCAATCATACTGAGAATTAGCCTGTGCCAGGACAAAGTGTACTGACCTGGTGTCAGTCGGTTCTTTTTCTTTTTTTGGTTGTTATTTTTTAAGCAAGGTCAAGAAAAAAAGACCTAACAGTTGCTTTACTTCCTGCCTTTTCATCCATGACACAATTTAGTACCTCATTATAGTGAACTACAACAAGCTTTAAGCAACATTAACCAACATATCCAAAGAGATAACGGCACCGGAAGACAAAGTATTAGCTGATTTGTCGTTGGCCTTTTTCCTCGTTTGCAAGCTTTATTTGCTTACCCCCCCCACCCCGCCCCCAAATTATCTGTCTACACTGGCACATTAACAACAGCTTTGTTGAATTACTGTAACTTGGATGGGCCGGCTCATCTGTAAATCTTTGCTTGTCGCCATTAGGACTGTAATTTCTCTACTACTATTTACTCGGGCTGTTTTCTCAGGATGACGAACTTGCTGAGAGAGCAAAGGAAAGTCAATACAGGGGAAAAAATTGCTTGTATTCCAAATGGACGGACTAATTCATTAGCCACACTGAAGCAGAAGGGGTGTGGAAATGCATTAGAACAATGGGCAATATAATACAAAATGTATGCATTCATTTTCTGGGGCCCGTCTGAAATGTCCAGGCCATTTCAAAGCCTGAAAAATAAATATAATGTATTATTGTCTATATTCCACTACTGTATAAACAGTTCCTCCAGTCAAATTTGTTTGCGCAGTCCATTAAAAAAATTACCTGCACACAAACAATCAAAAGCAACTGTGGTGAAAGAACTGCAATCAAGCCCAATTGTTCTGAGGTCTGAGTTTTAGGCCGCCAGTAAGTGGTACTGTAAACCAATCTGTTAGTGGCCAAGTGGACTTCACCACAAAATTTAAGCACTACCCAACTTCTCTGCAGCCTCAACCCAAATTGCTTATGTCTATACCGTAAACCTCGACAGCTAGCCCCAAATACGCCTCTTACGTATTAAGTAGGGCACATAACTCTGAAGGGAGGCTATTTGAAATCCCATATCAGGGACTGCACTTGAAGTGCTTGAAGCAAGTATGTGTTTACATTATATAAGGTATTTGAACTCTGGCTTACTGTGAAGGAAGCGAAGAATACACAGAAACTATGCTAAGAAGTGCGTCCTGCAACAGACAAGCGATAAGATGTATAACCATAAGTGTGTAACACGCTTTTGTAAGTTCTGCATATATATATATTTACAAAAACCAAGGCAATCTTGACCAGTAAACCAACTACCCCCTACACACCTTGATATGAGTAACTGACTTAGAAAATCCAAAAAGCCAAAGCTTCAAGCTATTGAGCAATCTGAGGCAAGGTGTGTATATGTCTAGGACAGCCTCGTCATGTTGCTCTCTTTTAAAGGTGCCATAGAAAGTTAAGTTGTGTGACTTTGGTTGGGGGAAAATGCTCTTACAAGCCTATTCACAACCCTGTTATTCTGATTTTCCTTTTATGGTGCGCTTATATTATTCGAATAATTGTATGAACTCTGATCTGATTGGATTACGTCACTGCAACAACACAAACAGCACAGCATACTTTTTAGCACTGTAATTCTTACGGCCCCACTGGATAGATACCCACTACCCGCTGCTTTCCACAGCTGTGTTTCCAAGAGCAGCACCTCCTGGAATGCCCCCTTGTTTGCCCCTGTGGCATTTCCCTAAGTCGTGGTTAGCTTTTAGCCTCGCACTCACTCACTTTCCAAAGTTTAGCTTCCTGGTTTGCTCAGTTTGAGTTTGAGCTCCACCTCCGAGTACACTGGCACAGGCAAAGCCGTGGTCATAATGCTCAGTTCAAGTATCAAAAAGACCATATTCCCCCAAAATGGCTGTTGCCAGCTTGGACTAGCAAGGTTTTCACTTGCATATGATATTATTAAGGAGTCACTGTTACAGTTTCATGGGCATCTAGTCTTTCGGCTTACAGAGCAGTCTTTAGAAACTATGCTAACATTAATTTCTAACATTATAAAATCTATAAATAAAGTCTCAAGCAGCCTAGACAAGCCATGTTGCTATCGCCTTCTAACTTCTACAAATATAAGTTAGCCCTGAAGCACACTTCAATAATAACTTTAAGACACCATGCCAGATAAAGATGGCAGGGCACCTCAAATGGGCAGTGTTGGCTCAGCGGGCTATTGATGACAGGGTTGTGGGTTCGATACCCGGGCTCAGCAAGCTGCCACTCTGCTCCCTGGGCGCTGGAGTTGCCTGCCCACCGCTCTAGGTGTGTGTGTGCTTACTGGCCCTAGTTAACTAGTGTGTATGTGTGTGTTCACTACCACAGATGGGTAAAATGCAGACACATTTGGCTGTACAAACCTTTACCTTTAAATGACCACAACCCAGTAACATGTTCACCAACGGAATCAGGGGAAGGTCTCAGAACAAACAACACAGCGATTAGCAGTTCTGTTGAATGGCTAACATGCACTACACCATACAAACGTTTTCATCCAAAAGACATCATCCTGCTTCGACCAGTCTGTTCGTTTCCTGTGACTAAGGCACCTTTCCCAACTCCTGCTGTTGTTTTTTTTTAGACACAATTGTACTAGTTATCTTGCTAGCTTCTCTAAAGACATAAACAAAACGCTTAGCACAAGCTTGGCCTCATTCATCAAGCTTTCACCATTTGAGCGCTAGCATACTTACTTACACTTGCATACCACCCCAGAAAATGCATACAGCAATCACTGCTCATTTACTGAGCAAAATAAACAGTACCATGAGGGAAGACAGAAAGAAGTCCACACGGACTGAAGCTGAAAAGACGATCCAGTCCCTTTAAGGACTGTAGGTTTTCAGTGCCCAGTGATGTTTGCAGAAAGGTATTATATCTGCATCCATTATGCACAATTGGGTCCTAATGCTAAGACGGTATGATTTCATCTTATGTACAGAGACAAAAGTGCAAAGCTATTCATTCAATTATTCACCTGTAAATCACGGTTTCCTTTTTGTCTGGAACATATGCTGTTTTTCATGGAGGGAAAAGGACACATTTCTCCCAATTTTAGCAATGCAGGAAGTTTTTACAAGGAAAAAGTGTTCCGTCAGATTGGTCTATAGACTTCATCCATCATGGTTTTGCGCTGTGCACCATGCTGCCAAGTTAGACATTCGCAAGTAATACCGTTAACTGGGTTTATGTGGATTAAAGCAGGCAAAATAATGGAGGAGTGTATTTTGTTGACACGTTGTTTTAAACTGTCTTGTCTTGTTTTATGGAAAGCAATATTTTACCAATAATATGGATGACTGGATTTCATCACTGCGTCACTGAATGCTGAATAACTGCTACATTTATGAAACAAAATTGCTTTTTGAACCTGATATTGTGAAGCAGGGATCACTGCGTCTGGGCAAAAGGCACAAAGAATTGGCTCATCTAAGGAAAGCCAGGGTCTATTCAAGCCTGAAATAAATCTCTGAGAAATGACATGCAACAGCTGGGCCTATTTGTAAACTCACTGGTGGGTTTCCGAGTTGTAAATGACCAGCATTCATTTATTCATCTTCTTATCCAGTTCAACTTGCTCAGGGTTGTAATGGCTCTGAGACCTAACCGGAATCATTAGGTATAAGATCATCACTGTTGGAATAAAAGCCAATAATCCAATGTAACAAGTACTGTTGAAGTGTTTCTGTTGGTTCCTTTGTAGGCAATGGTATATGACTTCACTGTACAATAACACAGTATTTACAGTATCACAGTACATGGTATTTCACAATTCTTTCTCTTGTTCTTCTTATTACACACTGACCCTCAACAGAAAGGAATCAGGGTTGTTGTTGTTGTTTTTTTTTGGTTGAACCAAATATTGACTATAGTTAAAATATTTTATGAATAAAAGTATATGTAAAAAATAAATAAATAAGAAAGCTGAATGTGAGGTGTGGCTCTTTTAAACTATTTTGTATCCAGCTAATGATTATTTGTTGTTAAGGATTAATTAGCTAATTATTTTCTTCATTTATTGACTGATTTATTTGTTTTTTGCCCCCCACCCCCCCTCCCAATATTAAGCAAGTATTTCCAGTCTTAAGCAAACGTACACTGTATGATAACCATCAACTTTCATACCATGGTGTAACTAAAGCCGTTATACCGCTGTAACCCATTGTAACCTTTTGGCTTTGGAGCTGGTGTCCTTCAATTATATAAAACAAATCCAAAAAAACACAAAATACAACAGCAACAATATACAGCTCTGGAAAAAAAATAAGAGACCACCCTACATGTTCAGTTTCTCTGGTTTTACTATTTATAGGCAATGCGTTTAGGGAAATTAACATTTGTGTTGTATTTCATAAACCATGGACAAAATTTTCTAAACATTTTCCTAAATTCCAAATACAAAAATTGCTATTTAGAGCATTTATTTGCAGAAATGACAACTGCTCAAAAACAACTGCTCAAATAATGCAAACAAATTATTATAATAATTCTAATGCAAAGACATGATTATTAAAATCTACTAATATTTGAACTTTGAGAGCATTCAGAAATCACTATGGTGAAATAACCTTGACTGCCAATCACAGCTTGTCTTGGCAGGCTCTCCACTAGTCTTTCACATTGCTGTTGGGTGACTTCATGCCAATCATAGTCTGCAAATTCAGGAAACTCAGCTTTTATACGTAAAGATGCAAATTAAAAAACAACAAAAAAAGTGGTCTCTTAATTTTTCCAAAGCTGCATATCTGGAATGCCCTATGCTTTGGGCACCCAAGCACTTATTTTGACAAATGTATCTCAGAAATAATAAGATTTTTTCTTGTAAAAGCAACAGATCACATTAGACCAGATGCAGGTGAACATAAATACAGTAAAAAGTAAGGTGTTGGATGATAACAATAAACAATAGTAGACTGCTATAAGGAAAATTTTGGAGATGTTTTAATGAATACAGTGATGTAAAACCACTATTTATGGTATGCATTTTTGGTATTTATTCAACTATTAATTAGCAAATAGCAAATAAGCACTTACTGTCCAGATAAAGCTTTTTTCTTCTAATTGTACTGTAAATACATTGTAACATAAAGATGGTCCAAAAAAGACGGCTGAAGAACTTGGGTGTGTATGTTTTGAGTGTGTCTCAGACCTAGCGGTGCATAGGGGGTGTTACTTAGTACTGACCATGCAGATTGCCAAAACTTTCATTAGGCCCTTACACTTTTTTGATATTCTGAAGCTGTAAAATACAGACATAAAAAAGTAATCTTGCTTAAAATATTTGAGAAATGTGTCATCTTTAACTTTACCTTAATTCTTTTTGGGAATCACTTAGCTGTTCACACACAAACCTCTGGACCACTTTTGTTCATGCAATGTAAACAGCAGCAGTGATTTCAAAATACATATGACTTTAGGCCTCTGCCGCTTATGAAGGTACCATATGATCCCTAAAAGCTTCAGCAACCGCTAGAGTTACAAGCAAAAACGTCTTGGTGCGCAATCGTAGAATTGAAGACACTATGCAGAAGACGTGGCTATTGTACTTCAGCCTAATCATCAGGTTCATATATGACTCTCAGCACAGAGTTAATCCAGATGCTGACAGAGTTAATTCAACCCTGCTGATTTCATTGTGTAATACTTATCCTTGCCCTGTTTCTAGGCTAGGATCCAACTACAATTCCACCCTGAAGTTCTTACATCTGAAGTCACTCAGGGCTGTACATATACAGTCCAGTGTATGTAAGTGTGTGTGTGTGCACGAGCAACAGGGCCATGAAGTAGCCTGAGCCACAGCCTCAGGTATTTATTAAACAACATTCCTCATTCTCTGCGTGTCCATATGCCTTGTGGAACGGCTTCATTACACTCCATTACCCTTACGTCCCTGCACCCCTGCATCCTATGGCAGCGCAGCCTGAGATCCGCATATAGCCAGGTGCTAAATCAAGCGTTAGCAAAGAACAGCACTAGGATCGTCACAGTGACACCTTCTTTAAGCTGCAAGGGCCTCAGGAAGTGTCTTGGATTTGTTTATGAGTAGTTGATACAGCTATAAACGGTATAGGCCTGAAGTGAGGAGGAGCAGAAGGACAGCTATGCTTATGAGCATAGTCGTGTTAGCACTAGCATTAGACGGGCAGGCATTACGTTTCCATAATCAAAACCAAGGGTGTTGAAAAACAGTTGATCCTGCTTTTGTTGGTGAAACTGTCTGCAGAGAAAGCTGGCTACTAGATTTTGGAACATTTCTGTGAGCATTTGATTGCATTTAGCGACAAGAGCGTTAGTAAGGTCAAGATGATGGATGACCCCCTCCCCCCACACACCTAATCCTCTATTCCCCAACTCATCCAAGAAGTACTGGATGAAGCACCATTATTCCAGAAAAACACAGTTCCACTGCTACACAGCTCAATACTGGGGGGCTTTTTTTTACTGAAGTCCTTCTAAGCAAATCTGTTCACTGGACGGCCATATTTGCAACATCGCCAAGCAGTTATTTCCAGTTAAATGAGACCAGGCTTCTAGCTCTGTGAATGTGGAGAGACTAACATACTCAAAATAACAAATTATTAAATTATTATTAAATATTTTTAAATCACTGATAAAATCTCACAAAAAGCTCATGGACAGTTTGTAACGTTGGGCTTAATAATTAGCAAAAAACATGATTTTATGGCTCGTTCTGGCTACTGCGCTTATGCAGATCTCCACACCAAGGGGGGTTCCTCCGCTCACTGCATAACCAGTAAGCTGACTGGTTCTTTTTGTTCAAAGGCGGGACCTAATCCATAAACAGACGCCCTGTTGTGTGTATTGAAAACTCATATTTCAACTGGTGGCCAGTCTCCTCATTTATAACGCCTCTAGCCCACGCCTGGCATTAAGCAATAAGATCCAATGGGTTTATGTTTATCTGCTCCAGAGAGTCCTATTCTATTGGCAGTAATTCTGCACAAGGACTAGACAAGCTATGTGTGTGTGTGTATTTGCATATCTGTGTCAGCAATGGGTACAAGTTAAAGTAGCTAAATGCATTCATTAGAAGAGGTGTCCACAAATTTGGACTTCCTTAATGCAGATTTATCACTATGATAAAAAGGTGAAAAAGTTAACAACGATAAAAAAGTAACCTGATTTATGCTTTATTGAACCACAAATACCACTCATGTCCAAGCAAATTTACACCTGTAGCACTTTCCCAGGATAACAGGATAAGTTCCTTTCACACAAAGTTGAACCCTAAAGAGATTAAGAGAAAGGTGGTGTGACTGTCTTTAGGTACAGGTGCCTCGTAGCATGGCAGAATGAGCTCTTTGGCTCTTGGGGAAAATCAATCTGGTAACTGTCACAACAAGTGAAACCAGTCCAGACTTGCATACGTGGCGAATACATGCACATAAAGTGCATGAGAAAAGCTGGTGTACACACACACGCACACACACACACACAGACAGCCATTCACACTCAAATTAGGGTTATTCAGGTGAACAGACAGCTGAGCTAATCTCAAGTGAAGGCTGCTCTGGAGGAGTGCTTGTATTTGTGGGCGTATGTGTGGGAGGGAGCATGGGTGTATGTTTATATGAGTGTGTCTCAGACCTAGCGGTGCAAAGGGATATTTTGCCATGAGAAGGCCTAAAGCACGTACAAAATGTAGATTCCACTGATAAGAGCCCTTGAGACCAAAAGCAATGTGGAAAATTACAAGGAATTGCAGATATACACAACAACATGCAGGTGGAAAGCATTGCGGCTCAAAATCCATAACAACAATCACACTTAAGGCATTTTTTCCTTTACTTACACAGGCTAAATATAGTGCACATATGTCCAAATGTTTATGGACACATTCCGCTACTTTAGGTTGCACCTATTGCTGACAAAGATGTGCAAATGCACTAATACTTATTGGCAACATGCCTAATGCCAGGCATGGGCCAGACAGGTAGAACTGGGTCTCTGGAATGATAATTTAATTTAATTTAATTTAATACTTTTAGGATGAGTTGGGGAGTTGGGGATGAGGTGGGTTGGTGATCGTTCTCCCTGGACAGTAGAGACAGCTACTCCAAAAAATGTTTTAAATGTCTTTGATTTAGGCTAAAGCCTAGGTAAACCCTACAGAAAGAAATACCAAAGAAAATAATCTTTCGGTTAATCCCTTTTTGTTACAGATCTGCATCAGGTTTGCTCTTGATTTCCACCAATAACCAACCTTGGCTCTTCTGCTAACATTGGATTGGTACCATTTACACCTGTAGTACTCCAAAGCATTTTCAGCCTGGAGCTCTGTATGTGCCTACATGAGTGAGCATCTTCTTATTGACGTAAACTGGAGAGAATCTTTGACTGGAGCGAGAGCACTAGAAGCTACTGCAGCTTTCCTCCCTCTATTGATAATACTGTAGGAGCTACTTCCCCTCTGCTCTCGAGTGCACGGATAGGGCCACTCAACTTTGATCTTTCCAGCCCTGGCATGGAGGGCTTTGAGGGCCATGTTTGATGGAAACTGGAGAGGTGCTGCGCTGACCTACAGCCATGGGCCATCTGTCCATTTGCAGATTGTCAAAGGATGAGGAAGTGGTCCATGCCTTCTGATCTTGAGATGCAGTGGTGGGCCTGAAGTTATGGTGGTGGTGGTGGTGGGAAGTGGCTAAAGACAAACATACAAGCACTAGGCTGTCGAGGAATAGGGGGTTGGTGATTCATGTCAGCACCAAAACTTCTGGGACTGACTGCTCTTAGATAAAGTTACACACTCACACTCATGCACACACACACACATACACTAAACACCATCCCATACAGTCAGCAGATAGCAGGCAGGGAGACTGCGGTCAATTGGCACAGTGCGCAATTAGGATGGATGGGGCTATCTCTACAGCATGTGACCTGCTTCTATAATTATCCCTGGGGGATGACAGCATTAAGGCAGTATGTGGGTCTATGTGTATGTGTGTAGACCTTCACACACGCCGACACATCAAAGCTCAGCCTACGGTATGCCCTGCTAAGTTCTGCTATGCGTGCCAGACGGAGTGTGATTATACACCCCAGCTTGGGCCACTGTTAACACAATAACCCAGTCCTGAAAACATGCACTCCTCCAGTCTGTCACACACTTTTGATGCTTCCAGAACCGCAGAAATTGCTTGACAGAACATTCTGGCCAAAGACAGGAAATGCAGGGCGGTTGCATTCCAAATAGACAAATGTACAGCTGAGATTCTAGATAAGTGGTCATGGGTAGATATACTTACCATGCTCAGGAAACCGTTACAACTAAATATTCCACCTTTATGTACCCTTAAAACAGGGGTGCTTCAAGGGGGTCTTTGACCGATGCCATAAGGACCGAAAGACCATTGTTGGTTCCATTAAGAGCCATTTTGTAAAAGACATTTGTGTTTGTGAAAATACTTTTAATGGTTCTTCACACTTACCCGCTTGTAGCACATTCATTTTTAAAAGAACAGAAGGTCCTTGAGAGCCCTGAGGCAGAGGCTTTATCATTACCTAGTCTAGTTTGACTAGGTGCATTATATATGTCAAATGTTTGTGTACATTCCTTCTAATGAATGCATTCTGCTACTTTAAGTAGGACCCATTGCTGACACAGATGTGCAAATGCACACACACACACACACATAGCTTGTCTAGTCCCTGTAGAGACACATCACCAACAGAATAGGGCTCTCTGGAGCAGATAAACACGAACCTATTAGCAGCATGCCTAATGCCAGGCATAGGCTAGAGGGTTATAAAGCCTCTATAAATATAAATCCGTAACTCATCAACTCATGCAAGAACATTTTATTAGTATTGATATATAAAAGTGTGTGACTTTGGTCCGGGTGGGAAATGCTCAGACGTCGTTTAAAAAGCATATTTACCGCCCTGTTATTTTGTCTCAGAATTATGGAGGGTTAAAAAAAAAAAGTGTTGGCTGATTTACGGCACAGATGAAAGCTGACATACAGCAAGCTGAAAAGACTGTTTCCCAGGTCTTTAACAAAACAGTTTTTGTGGTTCTGGAATTGGTCCATTTCCCAGCTTTGTTCTGGTTATGCTGGATTTTCTTTTGAACATAACAGTGTTTGAGGTTGACAGTATGTCACTTCCATGTACCAAAGGCTTATTATTAAATACAAGTGTGACATTCTAGGTTACCTTTAAAGACAACATAAAGTGGAGATCAGCGTAGCCCTAGATTCATAAGCCAAGACAAAATAATTTTGCTTACACTGGCCAAGACTAGGCTTAACCAATGTCTAGGAACCCGAATGGTTGTGTTTCACCTTCACAAATTGTATAGTATTGTATTGATTGTTAATTGTCAAAGAATTGTGATGGTATAATTTGGTATCGGTATCAAAACCAATAATATCTGGTATTGTGGCAACCCCAGTAAGGTCATAAAAACATTTCTGAAAATGTCAGGCACATATCCATGCCACAACACTATCAACTTTCAGCAGATTTTTGTCTTTTAAAGACAGCTTCGATTAATGATTTAAGACAGTACTTGGTCTGCCGGTTGAGGGCAGGTGGGATCCACTACTCTAGGAGGTGCTGTTGTGTCACTCACCCAGTAGCTGCACTCCTCGGGTCAAGCCGTAGACGTCAATGAGGGCCCACAGAGGCTCGACAGTGCGGACACCACTGAAGAACAGCATGGGGCTGGAGTCGTTAATGCGGTAGAAGACACGGCCCTTCTTGTCCACCCAGAAGGCCACGAGGTTGCCCTCGTTGGCGAACTCCTCTGGTAGGGCCTTGGCCCAGAAACCACTCTGGGAGACCAGGTCTGGGCAGGCATACTTGGGCAGGCTGTCTGGGTTGATGCGCGATGGGTCTTTGGAGGTGAAGCCCAGTCGCAGAGCCCCACTCCAGCAGCACTGCTTCTTGGTGATCTAAGTATGGAAGCCAAAGAAGCTCAGAAAACGATCTTCACATGGACTGACCTTGTGACACAGTTTGCTTCTATACCTCTGTACCGCAGTGTGTTAAACCATTCAATAGTCTAATTTTCAGTACTTCAATACTTTTAATTTTTAAAAATCTTTTAATTTAGTCCAAAACTAGGCTTAATCTATGTTCATGAAACCCGCCCTTGATGTTCAGATAAGGATGAGTGTTTACTACACTTGGTCCCAAATCCAAATTCTGGAATTGTTACAAACCTACACTCAAACTTAAAGGTGCTTAAAATGGTTCTTTGAGGGATGCCACATTTTTTTGGTTTCATAAAGATCTATGTTTGTAAAAATGTGACAAACCATTTAAAGGTTAAAAGAACCATCACTGGACTTTACTTCTTCACCGATGTAAAAGTTCTTCACACTCACACATCTCCACTACCAGCACCGGGCCCCAACCACCAATTTCTTCCCCAGTGAAGAAAAGTAGACTAGGTGTGCTAATCTAGCGTGTACCTGTAGCCACACTAATAACCAATGCACTTAAAGAAAGCTAAAATGGACCTATTTTTTGTACTTATTATTCTTCAACAATTATAAATAAAAACATTAATTATGTATTACTGATTACTTTAAAACTTACTTAACTTTGCTAAAATTGAACTATTTAAGTAAACCTAGGTAGACTTTAAACATACAACTGCATATGTATTTAAATCCATATTTCACATTTACCTAAAAAGAAATGAAACCACATTTAGTAACTATTACAATTGCATCACAATTATACATTGCATGTATTAGAAATTAAATTACATTAAATACATTTACACTTCAAATATATTTCTAGTTCCTGTCTTACCTAAATAGCACACTTCTAGGGATACTTTGTTGTGCATAACCATCATTTCTGAATGTACTGCACTAAACAATGTAAGTATGTTATAAATATACATCTATATAAAATATCATTTATGTGACATTTCAAGAGTTCTTTAGGTGAATTATTGTAGTGGTTGTTTTTGATACAAAAGTTGATTTGAAAACAAGTATTTTATTATTTTTTAATTAAATTAATTAATAAGCTACATGTTAACTGTAAGTATACATCATAGTAATGTATTTATGAATTTATAAGTTATAATTTTTTTAAAATGTGTTCACTGGAAGTTGACTGGAAAACATCTGATATTGAAATGCTTATTATTAATGCTTATTATTAATGCCTCTAGTCATGGCTGAAAGCACACAACATCCCGTTAGCATTATGACTACAATTATGCCAGCCCACCCCACACCAGCTGCCATTCAGTGTTAGCACCTAGTAGCCGTGCGTTTTTGGGTGAAGTATTCCTTTAAAGGGAAGGTGGAGGCCGGGGGGCCGTGCGTGAGGGGGAAGTATGCTGTGTTTGGAGTAGAAGGGGTCTGTTTTATTTGACGTACAGTAACCACTGCCCCGGTCGAGGGGATAAATACTACAAACATGTCAAGAACATGGTGACTTACACCGCAGCACCCCGGGCTTTTGTAGAGGCTTGGGCTTTTTAAGACTGCCACACTTCAAGTGTGTGTGTGTGTGTTAAATTGGGTGTGCATGTCTGAAGGTGTATTAGAGAAAAATAGAGAGTGGTTGAGCGCACAGGTGTGTGTGTGTGTGTGTTTGTATGTGTGTTTGTGTTGATGTGTGTTTGCTATGGCAGTAACCGGTTGAGCTTGACTGAGTATCACAATAAAGGCTTGGCACCTTTATTGCTCTCTCTCTCTCACTCCCTCACTCTCCTTTTCTTGATCTCTCTCTCTGTGTCTTCTTGGTCTGTCTCTTCCTCTCTACTTTGTCTGTGTCTTTCTCTCTCTGTGTCTTCTTGGTCTGTCTCTCCCTCTCTACTTTGTCTGTGTCTTTCTCTCTCTGTGTCTTCTTGGTCTGTCTCTCCCTCTCTACTTTGTCTGTGTGTCTCTCTCTCTGTGTCTTCTTGGTCTGTCTCTTCCTCTCTACTTTGTCTGTGTCTTTCTCTCTCTCTCTCTCTCTCTCTCTGTCTTTTTGGTCTGTCTCTCTCTCTCTACTTTGTCTACCTGTTTTCTTCTTGGTCTCTCTTCCTCATCTTCTTGGTCTCTCTCTGTCTCTCTGTGAAAAATAAGTTCATGTAGGGATGTGATGGGGTAAAGCAAAGGCAGAAGAAGGGGGGGTATACTGATAGTGTGGTTTACCTGTGGAACCACAGTAAAGGCAGTGTGTGTGTTGGTGCTGGGACAGGATAAGAGGGTATATGTGTGGTCCTGCATGTCTGAGATTGTCAGAAACAGATGTGAGACAGAGCTGGTTATTTTTGGACAGCTCAGTGTTTGGTGTGTAGGTGTGTTGCAGCACTGCAGATGACTGATAAAGGTGTGTTTTTGATTTGGCATGTCTACACTATAAACAGGAAACCCATGCAGTCTTTTGCCTCACATCTAAGTACTAGGAGTGTAATCGCACTTCTTCTGCCCAACATTTGGCCTCTAAGCTCTCACCTTGAGGCGGACCTGCTCGTAAAGGGCTATGGGTCTGTTGCTGAAGGTGATGGCGTTGCAGAAACTGGCCTGCCTCTTGACGGTTCTCTGGGCCAGATCCATGACGATCTGTGAGCCCTTGGCGCTGGGGTGGAAGAGCAGCGGGCTGACGGGGAGGCCCATGCAGGGCTGAAGTGGCAAGCAGCGCTTTGGCTTGTGGTGGCATCGGTGAGTGGAGGAGGGGAAGGGTCCACCGAGAGAGTCTGAGTAAGAGAGAGAGAGAGAGAGAGCAGCAGAATGAGTTTGTGTGCCTGTGTGTTATACGGACAAACCATGTCAACTGATTCGGCAGCGGTGGCTCAGCGACTAGTAATGCTGGGTTATTGATCACAAGGTTGTGGGTTCAATACCTGGGTTCTCTAAGATGCCACTGTTGGGCACTTGAGCAAGACAATCTCTCTGCTCCAGGGGGCGCCACAACATGTCTGACCCTGTGCTCTGACCCCAGATTTTAAAAATTCTTAAAAAATCTTATGTACTAATCAGTTTTTTTTTTTTTAAAAAAGACACATGAAATCAGATCTGACCGTTCACATTCATGTCGCATGCCCACGAATCGGACATGTATCCGATCTAAGACCACATATGAAAGGGACTAAAATCTGATTTGTTCACAGAGCCCTGAAAAAATCAGATCTGTGTCACATTAAGGCAACGAATCAGGTTTGAGTCACTTCAGCCTGGTAATGTGAACGCAGCCTTTGATTATGGACAGTGATCTTTGACTTCTGTTGTTGTGAAGCACCAAAAATGAGGAAATCAGAATGATGG